>NW_015560626.1:770504-772461 GCF_001515605.1 Sinocyclocheilus anshuiensis | reverse complement strand
CACTACTCAGGTCAGGGAGCCCTCTGGTGGTGAGTGGGAAGAACCACAGAGGCTAGACTCCTGACAAAGAGCAAATTCAAATAAGAAATATGATGTCCGCTTCTTTTTCTTTTTTAAACCATCTTGCGGCCCACTTGGAAGTATGCCGATGCCCCTTAGGTTGAGAACCACTAGCCTAAATAATAACCAATAGCTACAATATCTACTTTTTTTCTTATGTATTCATGGAATTCAGCTGACACATTTCTATTAACAAATACATATGTTGATGTGCCTTGCAGAGTTTGAAGCTGCTCGGAAGAGAGCAAAGAAAGCCAAACAGGTGTTTGAGCAGGTCAAGAAGGAGCGGTTTGACTGTTTCAATGCTTGTTTCGAGTCTGTTGCCACCAACATTGATGAGATCTACAAGTCACGAAACAGCAGTGCACAGGTTAATAAAAACACTCTGAAATCACTCTCTCTTTTCAAGAGAAAATCCTTCAATAACACAAGTAGAATTTTTACAATACTTTATATCCTTTCAGGCATTCCTGGGGCCAGAGAACCCAGAAGAACCATACTTAGATGGAATCAACTACAGCTGTGTGGCTCCAGGAAAGAGATTTAGGCCCATGGACAACCTGTGTGGAGGAGAGAAAACTGTGGCAGCTTTTTGCCATTCACAGGTGCAACAAAGATCTGCAAAAAACTTTAAAAGTAAACTTGTACGTTTGCCCTCTAATGAAAAAATTACATCTCTGTCTGTTCCCTTATAGCTACAAGCCTGCACCTTTCTTTGTCCTGGATGAGATTGATGCTGCATTGGACAACACCAACATAGGCAAGGTGTGTGTGAGCTTGTAGGAAGGCCTCTTCCAAATGTACATGTGTGCTTACAACTGAACCGAATGGCATCGATATGAAATATGTATTTGACTTTAACTTTGCATGTGGCCAACTACATAAAGGACCAGTCAGTCCAGAATTTCCAGGCATTTGTTATCTCTCTGAAAGAGGAGTTCTACACAAAAGCTGGCTCACTCATAGGAGTTTACCCTGAGGTTTGTATTTCAGCAATGGGTAAATCTTAACATAACAAAAGTAGTTGACACATGCAAGAGTTCAACCCATCCCAACATATCATTATATCATTATTATTGTACACTGTGCTCTAGAGATGGCAACTTTAATAACAATTTATTTTGTATTATGTTGACTTTTAAAATATATGTAAAAAAATATATATATAATAATAAATTGAATCTTTTAATTTATTCACAGCAAGGAGATTGTGTCATCAGTAAGGTGCTGACCTTTGATCTTTGCCAGTATCCAGATGCCAATCCTAATGATTAGGTTGTGTTGACACTTTAAGATGGCGCCGACGCTGATGGCTGCCTCCGTGGCGTGCTTTCTGTTACACTGTGGAAGCTTCTGTCACGAAAACAAATTCCTCGTATGTGTAAACATACCTGGCAATAAAGCTCATTCTGATTCTGATTCTGATTCTGATTCTTGATCTGAATTTATTGGTAGACAGCTAAAAGAATGATCAGTAGCATCTTTTAAAACCTGATTATAATCATTGATGTTTACATAGATTTTTTTAATTGAAATGAATAATGTTTCTAATATGTCTACTGTTGTATTTCAAATAGTGTGCATGATTGTGTAAGTATTAATATTCTGTGTTCTGTGAATATTAAATACAAATGAACAGATTTTCACGTTTAGTCAGCTGGACAGTCTAGATCAGTCATTTTACGTATGGCTAATGTTTTGTCTGCGCTTTATCAAAAGCTGCCTATTGTCAAGTGTGCCTTGTGGATGATTCGTTCGTTCAGTACAATGTGGAATAATCAGTATATATATTTTTTTGTTTTAATTTTCTGTCTTCATGGGAAAATGTGTTATGGAAACTGTATTAAAACGGAAAGTAAGAGCTTGTGTGATGTGCTCAAGGCACTTTCACAAACAT
>NW_015560626.1:768847-769426 GCF_001515605.1 Sinocyclocheilus anshuiensis | reverse complement strand
CCCCCCCCCCTCCCCCGCCAAAAAAAGTATACCCCATAGAGAATAAAAAAATAAGCCATCTCAAAATAAAACTTAGTTTGGTTTCCTGAGGTTGATAATCAACATTTTCCAAACATCATCTTTCCCCCCATAGAACTCTATTTCCTCCACGTAAGAAAAAAAGCATGCTTTGGAAAATAAAAAAAAAAAAAGACAAAATTTGACTTGTCATAATTTCGACTTTTTATGTAAATTTCAACTTCTTATCTCATATTTATGACTTAGTAACTTCAATATCAATGTCATAATTTTGACGTTTAAGCTCATAATGTTGATTTTTGTGTCAAAATTATGATTTACCTTAACATGTTTTTTTTTATTATGTGGAAAAATACATTTAAAAAAGCCACAACATTTTAAATGTTAAACGGAACAAAAAATAAATAAATAATAAAAAATGAACTTAAGGTAACATATAAACAAACCAGAGCACACCTGGTTAATTATATTATATATATTTATTTATTAATTACATTTTATATTATCATCTCGCACATGGATCGACATTTTCTATAATGTCTAAATTCTAAATCAAAATAA
>NW_015560626.1:764551-768277 GCF_001515605.1 Sinocyclocheilus anshuiensis | reverse complement strand
ATTTTATTGGCATATATAACAGTTATCTGTATAAATTATAAAATGACAAGGTAATGTTTAATTTATTATATTATATATATTTATTTATTACATTTTATATTATCTCACACATGAATCGGCATTTTCTATAATGTCTAAATTCTAAATCAAAGTACATATCTGCTATGACTTAATATATAATTAGCATCAAACAAACAATATAATTCATATTCTCAAGGATTAAAGATTAAACGGAAAAAAAAATAAAAATGATTGCACAATTAGGTGGCGATATGCACTAAGCATGTAAACGACCATTGAACAAAAGAAGAAGAAAGAAACAGCATGGCACCATAGACTGTATAAGCATGGCACGCAGCATGGCACGCTTTTTCTTAGCGTCTGTTTCCATAGTGACTCGTCGATTCGTCGCTCTGTTGAGAATGTCTTGAGTCTTAACCAGGAACATACTCGGAGTTGAATGAACTTACTCCCGGACGCGTTTTTGGAACCACATACCTCGAGTAAGCAAGGTTTGGGGTTAATCAACCGAAAGTTCAGGGTTTAGCTGACGGTAAATTAACCGTGCTTTCTGGAATACACCCCTGGCGTTCCCACCAGTTGCCAACTCTCGCGAGACAAATAAGCAACCGCAGCTTCAAAAACAAGCCCAAAACAAGCTCGATATTTTTTTGATAATTTATTATCATCAATATTATTTATTATCAATTATTTATTACTAATAAATGAGCCCGCAACATATTAAACGGAAACTACCCTTTTATCTGAAAAGCAAAAACACAAGTTATTTTACAAAAATCAGCAAACTGCAACAAAGCAGGAACAAAACTCATCTCCAATCACCTGTGAGCAGAATAGGATTGGAGAGATGGAAAAGGAGAAAAACACAAGAGCTTCAAAGGGGAGCTGTAACATAGCCTCATATTTATTGCCTACTAAAATATTGGCTATTCGAACCAAATCTACTCTTGGTATTAGTATAGGTCTACTTGTTTTTGTTTTTTTTACAGCCCGTGATAATTAATACATTACAAAAACATTGTAAAAATAAAAAATCCGGCTACTTTATAAAGGAAAAAAGTCATCCCACTCCTCTACGTCCACTACTATCATCGCTTGGATTACAGCGTCACGCGCCTTCTTTTTGAACGTGATTGTTCTTCAATCCCTCATTGAAGAAAATTCACGTTCAAAAAGAAGGCGCGTGCGGAGGGGGCGGAATATTTGACAAATTACGCTACAGCACTTATATTTTTGCACTGATTGGCTATTAACTGTGAGCAGACAGAGTGTCAATCAATGCATTGGAGAATACAGTGAACATAAATGAAAAGAAACGAAGTTATTGAAACCATATTTTTTAAAATAAGCCCAAAAAACCGCGACCCGGGATTTTTTCAGGCAACTTCACAAAAAAAGAAGCCCAAAGTCGCGTATAATACGCGGACTTGGCAACTCTGGTTCCCACTCACCCACACCCATTAAGCTAACATTAGACCTCTATTTTCACGTGGGCTCATCCTCAGCGGCACAAAACCAGGCTTGCTTGCACAGACATGCCCCTTCCTCGCGCCTGTTGATGACGCCAGCCAGCTGCCATTGGTCGCCTCTTGTTTCTTGGGTTCGGTTGCGGTGCAGAGAACGCCCAACGTGTCAATCGGCGCTCAAGATATCCAGTAACTCCTTGCAGTGGACTGGTTTGATCAGACTACTATAACCCACCGCTGCTTACATTTAAATCCCCGGCAATGGACAGCATTAAAGACGGGTGGTTCACCGAAACATGCACATTATGGCCTGGTCAAGCGATGAGTCTTCAAGTGGAGGAGGTGTTGTATCATAAAAAATCGAAGTTCCAGGATGTAATGGTTTTTAAAAGGTGAGTCGTGGTGCAAAGTGGCTTAAATTAGCATGTGCGCTAACTTGCCGTGTTTTCTGGCAGCGAGTAAGTGAAACTATCGGTCACAACCGATGGAGAGTACTGTGATTTCCTCACTTTTCTCTGAGGTGTCCACTCAGAAAGCACGTTGGCTTATGGGTGTCTTGCTGTGTGGGTGGCTGCGGCTAGAATGCTAACTGCATCGCCTGCTTTAGGTCTGGCGTGACACTGAACTGTGAGATCGCATTGATTTTGTACTAGCCGTTCGTATTATACGTAAAACATTACACTGCACCGATTCTGACATGTCTAAACATAAAAAAAAATTGAAACAATTTCTCAAAAATTTGCACCCATAATTGTGTGGTACATTAGAAAATGAAAACAACATTTATTTGACAACGTGTCCAAGGCTTTATCAGCTATTTAAAGGGGTCATATGATGCGATTTCAATTTTTCTTTTCTCGTTGAAGTGTTACAAGCTCTTGGTGCATAAAGAAGATCTGTAAAGTTGCAAAGACTAAAGTCTCAAATCCAAAGAGATATTCTTTATAAAAGATAAGTCAACCACGCCTACCTAAAACGGCTTGTTCCAAGACGCCCCCACATGTCTAAGTCACAATGTGGGAAGATTTGCATAACACCGCCCAAATGTTCACGCTAGGAAAGAAGGCGTAACTTTTATTCTCGCTGTAGTATTGTTGTTTGTAGAGTAGCACTTGTTGTTTGTCATTTCTCCGATCACAAATGTTTGAAAAAAAAAACATGGTTTTATGTTTACGCGGCGCGATGCAACGCACACAAAATAATGTTCTTTTTAGCAACATCATATGACCCCTTTAAACACTCGTTCGTGCTGTATTGGTGATCAGCACACTGGCTCAAGACAGTAGATTGCAACTGGAGCCATTCATACAGTGGGAAATGCAAATTTAGAGTTGCTATCATTATCTATGCCCTGGAAATCAATAAAATTAAGTATTTGCACATGTAGGGTGTTGCCCAATAGGATATGTGATGAGAGGTCAGAGCTGTCAGCTGTCATCTCAAATCACATGTGCATGGTTGCAATGCTTAGTCCACCCTTAAGAATGCTTCTAATGGATCTTTGCTTTTTCTACATGTTTGTTGTACATTTTATTGCTTAATGTATGGAAATGATCATTATTGCTTCTCTTCTTGCAGTAAAACTTATGGAAATGTGCTGGTTTTGGATGGAGTCATCCAGTGCACAGAACGAGATGAATTTTCTTATCAAGAAATGATTGCCAATCTACCTCTCTGCTGCCACCCTTGCCCAAAGAAGGTATGTGGTTTCATTTTTGTCCATCATATAAATGTGATTTGGAAGAATTGAAGCTGTTTGCAGGGTTCCCACGCTTCTTGAAAGTACTTGAATTTCAGACGTATTCATTTTTTATTAATACTAATTTCATATGATTGGTAACCTATTTGTCTTATTATACTTATTATATTGTTTTAAATAGAAATTTTAAAAAGCTTATAAACATACATTTTTAAATTTAACATAGATGAAAAAGATGCCATTACAAAGGTAAAAAGAAAATACCCCTGTAAGTCACTTTGTCAAATGTCACCTCATATTAGGTGTAAATATTTTTTTATTATTGATTTTTTATCATTTTAAATTAGGAGGACAAGCACTCCTAATTACAAGAAGAAGAAAAATGTTTTTGAAAAAAAAACTGTGACAGGTATGGCTGTGGAATGGGGTTTGGCTGAGGAAAAATTTTCAGTCAAAAGATTTTATTTATTTTTTTTTGCTTTAACCCCTGTTTATGGCGCTATTTCAAAAATTGTCCTATATGTTCTGTCAAAGACAGAA
>NW_015560626.1:754386-761904 GCF_001515605.1 Sinocyclocheilus anshuiensis | reverse complement strand
CCCCTGTTTATGGCGCTATTTCAAAAATTGTCCTATATGTTCTGTCAAAGACAGAACGAAATGGCACTAATGATTGGGGGTGGAGATGAGGTAGCGCGAAAAAAACGTAGCGTTGTGTTGTTGATGCGCAGCATAGAGCCTTGGGGACAATTTTTTCCACGACATTCTAATTTATTGAGATACACCTGTAAGTGAAATGTTAAGTACTGTAAGGTCTTTCATGACACTACATATTCTGGCATGTGAATTTGATAGATGCTTGATATAAAATAAATGGTGCTTTAAAAAGTCCTTGAAAGTCCTTGAATCTGGTGTTCATGAAAGAGTGGGAACACTGTGTTTGTGTGTTTAGTTGTTTTTCCCCATTCCTTTCATCAGGTTCTCATCATTGGTGGAGGAGACGGTGGTGTCCTGAGGGAGGTTGTCAAGCATCCGCTGGTAGAGTCTGTTGTTCAGTGTGAAATTGATGAGGTTTGTATCCAGTTAAACCTGAATGTATGCTTCTATTCAAAAGATTTTGGTTGGTAAGATTAGTTAAAGTTAATACTTTTATTCAACAAGGATTAAATTGATCAAAAATGGCAGTAAAGACATTTATAATGTTAAAAAAGATTTGTATTTCAAATAAGATGTTGATGAACTTTCTATTCATCAAAGAATTCTAGAATGTGTCACTGTTTCCACAAACATTTTAAGAAGCACAACTATTTTCAACATTGATAATAAGAAAAGTTTCTCGAGCATTAAATCAGTATATTAAAAATGATTTATGATAGATCATGTGACACTGAAGACTGGAGTAAAAATGCAGCTTTTTTAAATTTAAGTATAATTTATATTTAATTTATATAATATTTTGAATATAATAATTTAAATATATTTTCAATATAATACTAAACAGGAAACCGTTATTTTAAATTGTAATAATATTTCGCAATATTGTTGTTTTTACTGTATTTTTGATCAGATAAATGCAGCCTCGGTGAGCATTGTTCTTCTTTCACAAACATTAAAAAAATCTTACTGACCCCAAACTGGGGTTTGATTTATGAAAGGATCATGTGACACTGAAGACTGGAGTAAAGGCAGCTGAAAATTCAGCTTTGCCATCACAGGAATAAATTACATTTTAAAATATTAAAATAGAAAACAGTTACTTTTAATTAAAATAATATTTTACAATATTGCTGGTTTTACTGCATTATTATTTTTTTTATCAAATAAGCCTTTGTGAGTATAAGAGACTTCTAAACATTAATAAATCTTGCTTCAAAGGATGTAGTTTACCATCTACCTCTATATTTTTAAAACCTTCTTAAGACTCATTTGTTTTCTCTGATGGTTCTGTGCTGCAGTGTCTTTTTCTCCTTTTTGTTTCAGTTTTTAATTTGAACTTTTTTTAAACAATTGTGTCAAGCCTTGTCAAGTTTAATTAATCTTTTCGTGTTAAGTCTTGATGTATGAAACATGTATGAAGGTATCAGAAACTCACTCTGGAAATAAATTTTGCAGCATATCTAAAGGTTTTGACATTTTCTTCAAATTATTTCATGCTTTACCATGCTGATTAATTTTATGGATTATGTTTTCCCACAGGATGTAATAAATGTCTCCAAAAAGTACCTCCCTGGAATGGCAAAAGGCTTCTTCAGCCCCAAACTTACTCTGCATGTAGGTGATGGCTTTGAATTTATGAAGAAGAATCAGGAAGCCTTTGATGTCATCATCACAGACTCCTCAGACCCTGTCGGTATGCAGCCCAATGTGTGGCATTGAAGTTTCTTCTTTGCATTGGTAAATAATGATGTAGCCACTGACTCCCAGACAAAACATGGTGTTCATTTCAGACTGATCTCATTTCACCCTGTCACAGGTCCGGCTGAAAGCTTGTTCAAAGAGTCTTACTATCAGCTCATGAAAACAGCTCTTTGTGAGGGAGGAATTCTCTGTTGTCAAGGTTGATATAACTGCAAATCTACAAAAAAAGCTCCAAAATGAAGAATATTAATGACACGCATTTGACAAGTTTGTAATTTTTGCTTGTAATTTCATAGGAGAGTGTCAGTGGTTGCATTTGGAGCTAATCAAAGAAATGCAGACCTTCTGTAAGACCCTCTTTCCTGTAGTAGACTATGCATACTGCACCATTCCAACATATCCAAGTGGACAAATCGGCTTCATGCTTTGCGGTAAAAATCCGGTAAGTTTTTTTCTTATTAGCATTTAATAACGCTGCTTTTATTTGAATAGATTTACGATTCCTTTTATTGCTTTTATACACGTTGTTGTTGTTGTTGTTTATACACTACAGTTCAAAAGTTTGTAATCAAGATTTTTTTGAAAAAATAATATATTATTCAGCAAGGATGCCAAATTGATCACAGTAAAGACATTTATAATATTACAAAAGATTTCTGTTTCAAATAAATGCTGTTCTTTTAAACGTTCTGTTCTTCAAATAATCCTAAAAAAAAAGTATCACGGTTTCTTCAAAAAATATTAAGCAGAACAACTGGTTTTAACGTTAATGATAATGTTTCTTGAGCAGCAGATCAGCATATTAGGATTTCTGAAGGGACATGTGACACTAAAGACTGGAGTAATGGCTGCTTCAAATACAGTTTTGCCATCACAGGAATAAATTACATTTTACAATATTTACAATAGAAAACAGTTATTTTACATTGTACTGTATTTTTGATCAAACAAGTGCAGCCTTGGTGAGCACTTGGTGAGGAAGAAGAGACATCTTTCAAAAATCTTACCAACTCCAAACTTTTGAACGAAAGTCTATTTATAAAATAATATTGATAATGATAATTTTATCATCAGTAAATACATTTTTTGTTTATTGCAGAAAACAAATTTCCGTGAGCCAGTACGAGAACTACCAAGAGAAGAGATTGAGAGCATGAACCTCAAATATTACAATCCTGAAATCCACCGCGCGGCATTCATCCTCCCAGAATTTGCCAGAAAGGTGAGACGCAGCCTATTGTTTTCCATTTTGTGCTCTTTACTTTGCATTTCTAAGGAATATTAACTGTTTACACAGGTACTAAGTGAAGTGTAAATGGCTTCATGGGTGCCGTCTTGTCAACAATCTGCCTTCTGTGAAAGCAGAACAAAACCCTCACCACAGCTGCAGTAGCTCCCACACCGCATCCCTCTCCGTCAATGGACTGCTAATGGACAAGTGCAAATGCCTTCTGTGGGGAAATTCTGTTTGTCTGTCCAGTTCCATCAGTGCTTCTGTCTTATGAGTTTTTTAATTTCCTTTTACAATTCCACTTCCCACATCAAACCTTCAGAACTGTACAAACAGACAATCATGCATGTTCTGTGACAGATTCCACAGTCTTTCTCTTACTCGTGTTGAGTATGAAAAAGAGTGCAACGTTCCACTACAACGGTCTTATTTGCCGTTAATTAAATAAGCATGCAGGTATTTTAAATGAACTGCATATCGTCTCTATAAACCCTTTCGAAGACTTGAGGTCAGTAACAATAATAGATTTGCTTTTCATGCTGTATTAAGGTTTCATATTATGGATCACTTTATCAACAGTACACTACTGTCAAACCTAAACCTATTTAGTATTGCTATTATTTCTAAAACTACTACTCTAAAGTCTGTACAGAAGATGCTTAACGTAACTAGCAAAACTGGAAGCTATTTTCTGCAGTTAAGAGTATCTAACATTTAAATGGTTTGTGTAAGGTGGCATATGGGCTCTCTGTGGGTGACTTGTGTGCTCTGGCTCTCCTGAGCAAGTCTGATTACATGATGTGACTTTTTTTTTTTTGTAGAGCAATTAGTGTTTGGTATGCAGCCTTTTTGAGTGATATGCTATATTGTATTGCAAACGCATGCTTATGGTCAATGGACTCTATGATGGGAACGATTTTGCGGTGTCTTTTAACATTAGAATTACTGGAAGTCTCAAACATCGAGACATTGTCTTCATATTGAATATAATCATGGCAGTATACTTTACGACAAATAACAGTATTTGATGGATAGCTAAAGATCTTTTAAGGATAGTTGCATAGGACAAACTATTTTGTACTCTGTCAAGTTTAACTGTATGGAAGAGGGTTTATTTGTCCTTTTACCATTTAATGTTTATGATGTAAATGTCATTTTGCCAATTTCATAAATTGTTTTGAAATAAAAATTATGTAACCACATTTAGTTAATTTTCTGTAAAATTTGGCTACGTACAATGAAATGTTTGATGGTGAAGTGCCGTTCTGTGCACTAGATGGCGCCATTGTTACTAAATTTGGCCTACAAACATCCTGGCATTATTTGACTGCAATGATGTATGGGATATGTTTGCGACGAGTATCAGGAGTCACTTTGCAGGTAAATATTTGTGCTGTCAACAGTGCTCTTTCTATGTTTATTATATTGAAAATGTTGCAAAAATGTCCCTGTCGATGTTGCTTCAGTTATAGATCAACAGTTTGTAAACCTAAATAGTTGCTCCGATTGTTTTGAGCCTTCACATTTTATATTCAACTTTCAGTCAAAATAAGTATAAAAATTCATAGTTATGTCGACTATAAATACTTTAGAAAAGTGGACATACTTTACATTACAGTGTTTATTCATTTTTACACAGGGTAACACCACAAAACAATGTTTTTATGTTTTGGCAGACTATTTTATTATTTATTTGGACTAGCCTGAGTATTCGCGTTTCCCATAAATTAATAATGTACATGAAGCAGTGTCAGTATAATTGAGATGCTATTACAGTTTTATTTCGTTTTGAATTAGTTTTTTATATATCTTTTTATTTAATTTTAGTTCAATTTGTAGTGACTTTGTGTTTTTAGATGTGAGATGTGTGATAGATTTTAGTCATGTTATTTTCGTTTTAGTTTTTATAATATCTAATTACTAAATATCTAATCATTAGATTATATTTTAAAATAGGCTACTTCTAATCAGACTACAGTTACTTTTAATTGATTACATGATTACATATTAGTCACATAATGTAATAATTTTGCCTAATTCCTTTTTTTAATCTTTTAAAGGTTCCTTTCTAAAATAGCCTACACATGACATGAAGGTAAACAAATGAAATATTAATTTTTTTTAGTAATTTTAAAATGATTTTAATTTTTACATATTTATGATTTAATTAATTATTAGCTTTTCATTAAACTCACAAACCCCCTGCAGTTCCTTCACAAACCCAAGTTTGGGAAACCTTGACATAATGTAATGTTTAATGCATTTCATGTTATTAATAATGAATGGAATATATTTACTTTCTCTTTGTACTTTTGTATCTGTATGGTACAAGATTATCCTATTTAAATCAATGTGATAAACAAGTTAGGTCAAAAACAATCTAAAAGTAATCCAAAAGTAGTCTGATTATATTACCTAAAATGTGTAATATAATGGATTAGATTACTAACTACAATTTTTTTGTGGAATTTGGAATCAGTTATGGATTACAGTTTGTAAGTAATCTAACCAGCTCTGCATACATGTGTGTGTTTCAGTTAGCGTTTATTTTATTTCAAGTAACAAAATCTCTTTACTATAGTAACCCTGATATGAAGTCATCAAAACTCCCGCTGAGACAACAGGAGGCATTTTACTCTGACGCCAGATATGTTTGAAGTCGGTTGGGAAGTGAACGCTAGATGTGTTTGGCACTGGTCAATTGGCATGGATTCTTCAAACGCACTTTATCACGATTCGGCTGGGGGCAGCTCATCTCAATGCTGTGTTAATCTCTACAGAGCCCAGGGCCCTGAAGTCTGTCTGTATCTGTCTGCTGTGAAAAATGTGCTAAAGCTCGAGTATTAGGGCTCCTAGCTACGTGAACTCAGTCGGGGTGTGTGTATGCATATCCAAAGAGGTGTGTGGGTGCCAGAAAAGCTGACCGGAATGAGAACACGACAGGAGCCCATGACCAAGATGTTTTATTTTCACTGCCCAACTGGTCTGGTAGGCTACACTCTAAAAAATGCTGGGTTGTTTCAACCCAACTTTGGGTCAAATATGGACTAACCCAACCGTTGGGTTAAATTTTTACATTCAATTTTTAACCCAAAAGTTGGGTTAGTCCATATTTGACCCAAAGTTGGGTTGAAACAACCCAGCATTTTTTAGTGTGTACCATTTCTCATTCTGGTTTAATTAAACACACACATAGACTGCTTATGCACACTGTACAGCACTTTGAGTATAGTGCTATCTGCACAAAAGAGTAATTAAAACACTAAAAGTCACCATGAAATTCAAATTGAAATTTTTGTTTTATGGAATATTGCAGTTTGAATTATAAATGATTTATCTGTGCACAACTTTTTTGTTGTTTTTAATTCATGTGCCTTTAAATCTTTAATCAAAAACATTAACATCCCCTCCCTTTGCAACGGCATCTCTTCTCTGATGATGTGTGCACTGGCGAGAGGGTGGGACAATAATCCCTTTAGCAACCTGTCGTTCACATATGTGACCCTGGACCACAAAACCAGTCATAAGGGTCAATTTTTTTAAATTGAGATTTATACATCATCTGAAATCTGAATAAATAAGCTTTCCATTGATGTATGGTTTGTTAGGACAATATTTGGCTGAGATAGAACTATTTGAAAATCTGGAATCTGAGGGTGCAAAAAAAAAAGAAAATCTAAATATTGAGAAAATTGCCTTTAAAGTTGTCCAAATTAAGTCCTTGGCAATGCATATTACTAATAAAAATTAAGTTTTGATATATTTATGGTAGGAAATTTACTAAATATCTTCATGGAACATGATCTTTACGTAATATCCTAATAAATTTTGGCATAAAAGAAAAATCTATAATTTTGACCCATACAATGTATTGAGGGCTATTGCTACAAATATACCCCAGCGACTTAAGACTGGTTTTGTGGTCCAGGGTCACATATGATCACAGCAGTTAGTAAAGGAAAATGCTTAATTCCTGATGGACAAATCAAGTCCTGCCCTACATTTTTTTTCTTGTTTGAGAAATGTTTCACTTGGATATATGTCACGATAGGGAAGAAAAATGTTCAAAATTTCTGTTTCATGCTGACTTTAACAATCAGAAACATAACTTATGCTATTCCTCTTATGCTCATGTTATAAGGTTCCAGTTAGAGGAATATACCAGGTACAACTACAGTTGATTTCAAATAATCACTGGTTACAGTGAGGCACTTATGAAAAAAATGGATGGGGCCAATTTTGGGGGGCTTTAAAGGCAGAAATGTAAAGCTTATAATTTCATAAAAACATTTATATTAATTCCACTGTTAAAACTATTTTATTATTAACTAATGTATTATTTGAGCTCTAAAGTTTTAAATCATCATTTTACAGTCATTTTAGGTGTTATGTTGTCATTATGTTGTCAAATTAGATATAACTACACACACAAATGGTCAGTAAGTGTTTTTATCACTCTGAAATTATATTAATGCACATATTATTTTGTGGCTAAGCTATTGAAATAGATTCTCCCCCCCACCCATCTA
>NW_015560626.1:751580-754281 GCF_001515605.1 Sinocyclocheilus anshuiensis | reverse complement strand
CCCCCCCCCCCCATTCACTTCTATTGTGTCTCACTGATTAAACCCAGATTTTTTGCTTTTTCAATTAAAATTAAATTAATAAATTAATTTTAATTACAATTAGTATTATCTGTCAAATGCTGTCAGTCGAGGTAACTAACTTGTATAGAACCCTGGAATGTTTCTTTAATCCGTTTTCTATTTGTTCAACAGTTATTAGTCTATAATGCGTTTACAGACTAATGAAGAGAAATCTATACCTCAAGAGACCATTTTCCATGAAAACGAACTCATCTTTATATTTCATTAGCTTTTTTCTATTAGATTTGCTGCTGTAGTATTGACTCAATTTGTCTCACTTGATATTCTTCCATGGTAAAATCTGCCGTTACATTTTCATAAAAGACTTAATTCTTGTTATTCAGCCTCTTTTCATCTACGGATCAAAAGCATCTTCTTTCTCCATAAAGACAGTTTTCTCAGCTGTTCCAGGTGCCAGACGGTTCGATGGCAATCTGAAGGAGAAGGAGGAGGAGTTGTGCTCAATTACACATTGGAATGAGAGCAGATTGCCACTGTACACAACAAAACGGGTTAGTTTGATTTCCTTGTATTGATATCACAATGCAGCTCTGAGTGAGAACGGCGTGTAATTACAGCATACGTCTGACCGCCGTACTTCCTAAAACATGATTCGCTGCCTGCATGTCATTTGGCTCTAAAGAATTGTAAATCATAATTAGCATAAACAATGAGCGTCCCACAGAACTTTTCAGAATCACGTTATCGGTAGCTCCGTCATCATCAGTGTTTTTTCGCCTCGCATCCGTTTGAACTGAAATCATGACCATTTTTAGAGCTATGACGTAAGCGTCGTGGCGCAGTCCTCCCCACTGGCACAACGTCTGGTTTGTTGGGGGGTTAACTACTCAATGCTTTTGTTAGTTCCTAAGCCACCCACTCCCCCACCCTCTCCCCTCCATCCTCCAACCGCAGCGTCAGTAGGGGACTGGAACGAGAGGTATATAAGGACCCTGCCACCTGAAGCTCTCAAAAACCAAGATCTCGCCAGCTTTACTCTACACCAGGAGCTACAAGGACTTCGAAGTTCCTGCTTCGCTTCTCTTACCAACCTTTCTGCGCACTTTAACTTCAACTATTTTGTCAGTATGCAGCTTTTGTCCAGCCTAGTGTCTCTTTTGCTGGTGCTGTATAGTGTCAGAGCAGCAGCTGTGCTTCCAGTGGAGGAGAGGAACCCGGCACAAAGTAGGGTGAGTGGCTGTAAATGTGCTTCCAGTTGTAGCTTTTATGGATTTACCAAGCAGGTGTTTGTATTTTAGACACATGTTGATGTTTAGCGTCTGAAAGAGACCATTCTGGGATAATTTTAGTATAGCAGCCATATTATTATTATTATTCTGAATAGTTGAAGCCTTTAAAATCTTGCATTCTAATTCAAGTCCAGTTGCTTTCTCTTCAGGAGCTGAGCAAAGAGCACAAGGAGCTGATCCTGAAGCTGATCTCTGGGCTGTTGGATGGAGCAGACAACAGCGTGCTGGCTGGGGAGATAGCGCCTGTCCCCTTGGATGTGGAGGAGCCCCTGGAGTCCCGTCTGGAAGAACGGGCCGTCTACAACCGGTTATCACAGCTGCCGCAGCGTGACCGCAAAGCCCCCTGCAAAAACTTCTTCTGGAAGACCTTCACATCGTGTTAACGGCGCCAGTCCTGCAACGATGCCGCGATCCTACCTGATACCTGACATGAACTGTGTAGACCTCCACTGTACATACTATCTCCAGTGTCTGAAGAAAGGTCTCTGTGGACTTACTCTGACACAGTCTGTTTGTTAAAGACATTGATGATGATATTTATTTATTTATTTATTGATCGATTAAGCTATTTGTGGACCTTTGTTGTTTTTCAGCATTAAAAAAAAAGAATAAAGCATGGTAAAGAGAGTTGCTTTTTTGATAAAAGATGTCTCATTTACTGTGGTCAAACATCAAATTAATGTTAAACTGACTGATGAATAAATATATAATTGATCACAGAGCTAGATGCGTTACGGATGATGTAATAGTGCTATATATAAACGGTTTCCCTGAAGAACAAATCACATATAGGCTGTTTGTTACAAGCTCATCTGAATGGCATATTCACAAGCTGTTGTTGTTTGACTCTTAATACACCAGATTAATTGATTGACAGTTTGTGTGGTGGTAATTTTTCTTGTCAATGAATTATAAGTAATTGCAGTTGATGAGAGGGTGTGCTTGAGGTCATTATTATAAACGAAACCCTTGTCTAATAATTATTTGCTGGTAAATTCAAGGCATTACTAACATATTTATTTTGGTTTGCCCTTTTGTTTAACAAATTGAGGCATATGGGAAGGGTAAAAATTGTTAGGCAAAATAATTTTGAGACCATATTTTGAACACTCCAGTTCTTCAAGTACATCACGTATTTGTCCTGTCTTGATGGCACTTGTATTTTTCGACACTGCCAAAAACAAGCTAGCTTTAACAGAAAACATGTAAAAGCAATTTAGATTGAATATTTAGATGTAAACACATGCAGTAGGCCATCAGTCTACTTTAATTATTTGTCCTTCAAATGTAGGCATACATGGTTATACAATAAGTATGCATAAGTACTGAGTTACTTGCGTCAGTGCGTCATTGCTGTTGAATGTGAAACTAGTTGACATCATGAATATATA
>NW_015560626.1:735556-751210 GCF_001515605.1 Sinocyclocheilus anshuiensis | reverse complement strand
TATATATAACAACGAGTACATGACATAACAGTGAAAATGGGAAAACGTGTTGGAGCTGTGGTCTATTTATTAGCACATGTACTGTACCTGATTTCCTATCGCTTCTCTTGTCATTTCAATGAAAATGTCCGAAATTTAAAAAAGGGTCATTATTTGATGTTCTTTAAATCATTAGCAACTAAGACAAATTTTAGATAATGAACTGTTCTATCTATCTAGATAGATAGATAGATAATTCATCATAAGAAGACAATTCATAATTTAGTATTTGTCTAAGACACACACAAACACAAATATATACAGTATATATATATATACTGTATATATTGGTCGGGTTGGTCACTACAGGCCAACCCGAGCAATTTACTTGTTCATGTAATGACTGTATGAAATGCATTTGATGTGTGTGTGTAAATGCCTGTTAATGTCTGTGTGTGCGTGTGACACATTACCAGCTGATTTACACACAGCTGAAGATATCACTTTCTAAACTGAAAGAGAAAATGCTGTCTGCAGTAGATATTTGATCCTCTAGTGCTGGGGTCACCCTGACCTCAATATTGTTCAATTCTTCAATGAGTTCAAAGTTCGAATCCAGATGATACTGACAGCATCTTCAGTGCTTCATAGAGTAATCTGTCTGCTCTTTTCTCAGAATACTGAGGACAGATACTTAACAATCTCTATATAGACATCAGTAGTACTTCTGACACTTTCGTCTGTGCGTATAGTAAAAACGATTTAATATTTTACATACTGTATATATTAACATTTAACGAAGTAAAATAATAAACTTGTTTCACATTTAATATTAAAGTATTTAAAATATATGAATAATTAAGAATAATTCTTAATATATTGTTATACACTCTTAACAGGTCATCAGTTGTTTAATTTGATAAAGAAATGTAGTAAAATAATTAAATCACTTGTGGTTAACACCGAGATCATTAATGTTATTCAACTGTGGCGGCTGATAATGCAATATCTTATTAAACCGAGTCTCTGCCATGGCATTCATATATCTGTTCAGTTTGCTCAAAAAGTCAGATGGGGCCAAATTTAATTAGGTAACGGAACAATAAACATGCTGGTCTTGCCCAGTACAGCATGGGACCACCTAATCATCAATACACATGAGGAATTCAATGTTACCGTTATCATGCAATATAATTTAGGTTATTCCACAAGATGACAAACGACTGACAGCATTTTCTATTACAGTTTAATCCATCTTTTTGTTCTTTCTGTCTTTTTTTGGCCAATTGATGGATGGACTTACACAAATAGATGACTCTAGGATGTGTTTTATTTGCATGAAGATTTGTGGGAAGCGAAAGAAAAACTGTCCATCAATTAGAGCATTGTGAGGGGACATCAAAGCTGCTGCTGGTAAGCAAAGCATTTTGATTGCTTTGCCTTTGATCTGAAGGCATGCTCCCACCTGAACGTGAATTTGAAATTCATATGTAATGTGTTGTATATTTATCTTTGGGAAATAGAAATACACAACTGATGTCTAGTAAGTATGAAAATAAACAATTGGAATTAATGAATTAAAAACAGCAAAACAAGAAAGACCGACTCATCAACAACAATAGGCCTATTTAAAATAAAATGAAGTCTAGTATTTTTGAAAGCACTTTTTTGTAGGTTATTTTCTATTTATCAACATCAGTTATTTGAGATGCTGGCCTCAAAAAGAGTCAAACATGAGTCAATTATGATTCATTCATTTTTTTTTTTTGCCTGACACAATAGCGGAGAGCAGACAGGAAGCAAAGTGGGAGAGAGAGGGAGGCGGGATCAGGAAAGGTCCTCGTCGAGCCGGGATTCGAACTCGGGACGCCTGTCTTTATAGTAAACGCAACAAATCTCCAAAGTCATCCAGTTTAAACGTTGAAATTTATAGACCGTTTTACATTTACATTATCATTTTCCAATAAAATATCTAAAACCAATTTAACTGAGAAGCAAAATTGCACAAGATATTAAGACTTATTTCTTAGTTATATCTATTATTTATTATTACTCTAATGATCTGTCTAAATTATATTTATCATTTTTGCTTGTTTTTAAAGCATAAATATAACTAAATTTAATTTTAAGTAGCAAGAGGAAGAACTAAAGAAAGAAAAACTTAATTTAGAATATAATTTCAAAAAGTCTTATATCTTAAACATTTTGCTTGTCAAGTAAAGTATCTTGTATGAGATTATTTTAGATAACTAAAAAAAAGCAAAAGCTATTTTTTCAGTGCTTGACCCAAATTTATTCAAAGAAACTTTGTACAATCAAGACGCATGTTACCTTAAAGAGCTATTTCTACCTGATTTAACCCATAAAATGAGTTTTGGTTGAGTGATGTTAAATAATATTTTTGATTTGTATAATTTTTTAAGTGTTCCTTTCGGGGCTGAACCCACAACCTTAACATTGCCATCACCTTGCATCACCAGTTGAGCTACAGGCTCATTAGTTATTGCTAAATAATAATTGAGCAGTTTGTAATGCCACCTTCATATGCATTCCTAATTTAGACATTATTATATCTTACAGTTAAATGGTGTCTATGAAAGGAGCAAATGTCAAACGCTTAATCTGCCGCAGGTAACGTGAGAGTAGAAAAATTCACACCTCAATTTTCAAACCTTCTGAAAACCTTTTGAAAAAAGGCCGTGACACAAGCTGCTCATTTATTATGATGCTAATGTTCTGTTCAATTGCAATAACACTGTCTGTGTGGAAGGAAACCATGTGAATTGTAAACTGATAGCAACAGGCATTCAAATGGCACACAAGTACATTTTTAAATGATTGGCAGTTTGCCTTGTTTATCCAGCAAACCTAATATGACTTGAGACAAACGGACTAAGGCCTCAATCAAAATGTCTTGTTTCTTTTCTCTTGATAGTCTTTCTTTTATCCGCAGGCGAGTGGTGAGTAATGTTTCAGTGCTACATAAATGCCATTATGTTCCATGTTAGATCTTTGTCACATGGTCAGAGGGCATCGCAGAGCACTCTCACTTCATTAGTTCTGCGTTGTCTGTGTCTTTGCTTTTACCTGTTGCCACCAGCAATGTTTTCTATCACCATCAATAATTCTTGATTTGGTTCTGTGGTGACATTTGAAGGT
Source organism: Sinocyclocheilus anshuiensis (assembly GCF_001515605.1). Taxonomy (NCBI): domain Eukaryota; kingdom Metazoa; phylum Chordata; class Actinopteri; order Cypriniformes; family Cyprinidae; genus Sinocyclocheilus; species Sinocyclocheilus anshuiensis. The sequence continues at coordinate 748,072 of NW_015560626.1, read as the reverse complement.
AGGATCCTGAACAGACACAAACATACCATGGGTGACTAACTAAGACATTTGAGAACAAAGGAAGAACACGGCAGAACTTGAATGCCATTTGTGGAAGAAATATTGCCACTGGTGATCAAAAATCTATATTTGGAGTTTTTGAATTATTCAAGTCATTGTTCTTTGAGTTATTTGCCCTTCGTTGTGCTGTAGTTGGCTCTGCAATTGCCCTCAGGTGTAGGTCACATTTGCTCATGTTGAACAGTGTGTTATTGTTTTAGAACACTCTCTTCGCCTTTCTGACGAGCAAAAAACAGCGAGTGGGAAGTTGATGGTATGAAATGCAACATTAAAATAGTGTTGGTTGTATATTTTATGTGCAGTAAAATAATCAGACAATACATTGTTATGCAATAAGGTACTTTATTACATAAATGGGTTTAGACTACAGGCTACCACTGTTAGTGAAAAGCTGTGTGTTTTGGCCAAAATATGACTCAATAATCCACAATTACACTTCCAGTAAAAAAATAAAAGGCCCATCCCCTGTTGTCCTCTCTCATCAAAATCTACCAACATATTTGTTTTGAATTTTTGTACTGTTTTTGCTTGTAAACAGTGCTTGATCTGTGCATATTCCTCTCCTGATTCATGCGAGACAGCTTTTTCACTGACAGCAATATTAAAAATTAGTAGACTCATATTTTAGCCGGAAGCAACAATTTGAAGTTAAAAACGTATTAATGATGGATTTGCTTATTTCAAGCACACAGCTTTTCACTTCACAAGACATTAATTGATCGACTGGTTTCATGTTAATAACTTGTGGATTATTGTGATGTTTTTATCAGCTGTTTGGACTCTCATTCTGACGGCACCCATTCACTGCAGAGGATCCACTGGTGAGCCAGCATATATATATCAAATACAGAAAAAAAAAACGATAAAAATTTTACAAAATATCTATGTGTAAAGGGGACCTTCAATTTAAGATTATGTAGCAATGTTTAAAATGAATGTTGTTGGTATAATAAATTGTGTGCAATACAAGGAACTTCATTGTATTATAAAACACAATACTTAAAAAGCAGTTTTTAAATTACTTTTCTTGTGAAATTATTAGCCAAGTAAACTAAATCACAGAGCTCAATAATTAGCCCATCATCTGTGTATTTACTGTTCAGTGGTGCAGTGCACCCTACATCAGTGTGCTATTGTCTTTGAGAGGACCTCTGGTGTCCAAAATTTGGATAATTATTTTGATGATAATTTGAAAACAACAGCCTGTTTGATGAGCATCAAATCTGTTGACATGTTATTGCAAACCATGCTGTTTGCTGCTCCAGAATTAGCATAATTACTCTTTGACTAAGTGTGTTTATCAGGGGAATGGATCCAGATTCACGCTGGCCTCAGCATTAAGGGAAATGAAAGTAAAGCAGGGTTTGCTAAAAGCTCTCCTTTGACATTGCGCTTGTGTAAGTCAGTATCACAGATAGTCTGCTAACAAGCAGAGTGGTTGTTGTAGCAGCAGCTCATTAGCTGTGCAATGACTCTGTCATATCCTGACTCCGTCTCTCATGCTCTGTGCTGTAATTACCGAGAATGGACTGTGGAAAGAGGGAAGGCCACTAAACACAATATTGACCGTCTTGTTTAAGCGCAGAATTGACCTGTGAGACGTGTGCTTTAAATATCTCAATCACAGATGGGCCACTTGTGGAGCAGAGCAAGAAATGGTCCACCTTTAGGGAGCTGTAATAGATTCGTTGCTGCAGCTGAATGAGAATTTCATGTCATTTGCTGTAATGAAGTCATCACACTCCAGACACAGACACTCCAAACTACTGAATCCTCATGATACATCATGGTTAGACTGAGGATAGTTTGTTTCTCTTCCCAGCGGACTGTGATGTCTGACAAGGCTATTGCATGTCTAAACACCAGCTGAGCATCTGAATCGCTAAATGGGCAACAGACATGACACAAAATTGACATTATTTACACATTATTCAACTAAAAGATGTAAATTAGCAGTGAAAAAAACCTTTTCATTAACAAAAATAGGCTAATGATGAAACCTTTTTTTACCTTTTAAAAACCCTTTTTTATTAACATTATTCAAAATTTGAAACTAAACTGAATTACAGATATACAGATATTTATACAGTTTAAACTAAAATTAAAACCATTAAAAAAATGTCATTACTTAAAATAAAAGTTAAGTGTGAAATTAAATAAAATTAAATATAAAAAAATAATTTAATTACATTTTTAAATTTAGTTTAACTTGATGCACTCAAATAAATTGATAAAAACTACATAGAAAATCGAAATATTTAAAATTGATTCAAAATATTAATAAACTAACAATGTCACAACGATACTAAAATTAAGACAGGATTTATATTATCTGAATGGTCTGAAATTAATTAAAATTGTTTTTTGCAATGACATTTAGTGGAGGGTAAATTTGAAACTCTATAATAAATCAGTCGTATTTAGCTGAATAGCTGAAACAAATACTAACTAACTAGCTACACTCTTAAAAATAAAGGTGCTTCAAAAGGTTCTAATAAAAGGCCCATCCCCTGTTGTCCTCTCTCATCAAAATCTACCAACATATTTGTTTTGAATTTTTGTACTGTTTTTGCTTGTAAACAGTGCTTGATCTGTGCATATTCCTCTCCTGATTCATGCGAGACAGCTTTTTCACTGACAGCAATATTAAAAATTAGTAGACTCATATTTTAGCCGGAAGCAACAATTTGAAGTTAAAAACGTATTAATGATGGATTTGCTTATTTCAAGCACACAGCTTTTCACTTCACAAGACATTAATTGATCGACTGGTTTCATGTTAATAACTTGTGGATTATTGTGATGTTTTTATCAGCTGTTTGGACTCTCATTCTGACGGCACCCATTCACTGCAGAGGATCCACTGGTGAGCCAGTGATGTAATGCTGAATTTCTCCAAATCTGTTCTGATGAAGAAATACACACATTTACATCTTGGATGACCTGAGGGCGAGTACATTTTTGAATGAACTGTTCCTTTTACTGATCATATTTCCTATAACAAAAAAGGTCTGTCCATTGTCTGTTGTCCACAGTGTAGTGATGTATAAAGCACACCCGCACACAGAAGTCACTTTCAAACTAAACAGATTTCTGTTGGTCAACATGGCAAATTTGCATGACTAAAGGTCATTGCACACTGAGTTCGAAATTTTCATATGCATTTTTTCATTTTTGTTCTTTTTCGTTATCCTTTCCTATCAAAATGCTTGTAATGGATGCGAAAATGCAGAAAATCGAACCTGATTCTAATTTTTTTTATGACGGATGAAAGTTTTGGAGGCAGTTTGTAAATGTGATTGACACAACGTGAGGTCGCATTTAATTTTTAACGTACGAGATTTTCGGACTCATTGTGCAATGACCTTAACTTGAACTTGGGGAAATTGTTTGCCCTCACACGAAATTCCAGATTGCATGGATTCCTATTAACATGACTGGATTTCAAATACGAAATTTCACCAAGCAATGGTGATTGCACCTTTCAGCGAAATTTTGTTGATGAAATCCAGTCACTCCAATAGTAATCCACACGAATGTGAATTTCACGTGAAGGCAAAAGATTTCTACATGCAGAACATGTTCAAGTTGGTCACACAAATATGCTGCATTTACCAACAGAAACCTGCTTGCTTAAAAGTGACTTCTCTGTGAGCTGTGCTTCATACATCGCTACGCTGTTGACAATAAATAATTGACCTTTTTAGCCCGCAAAATTTTGCAGAAATTTCATTTTAGTCACAGCAACTGAAACTGGATATACTTTCATGTCTCTTGTAACCTCAGATTCTTTTACAAATGCAACTGGCACCATTTTGCATTCAGTTATCGATTGTAGTGATGGTTTTATTGGTTGACCCATAGTTTTATACATTCAGATTTACCATTTTTATCTTAAAGGAGTAGTTCACAATTTACTAGTTTACAATTTACTCACAATTTGGTGGCCAGCTTCAAAGGGCTGTACACAATCCCAGCCGAGGAACAAGTGTCCTATCTAGTGAAACGATTGGCCATTTTCTAAAAAAATAAAAATGTATATACTTTATATTAACCACAAATGCTTGTCTGAAGTCCATTATATGGAGAAAATTCCTCAAAGGTTTTCTTCAAAAAACGTAATTTCTTTGCGACTGAAGAAAGAAAGACACGAACATCTTGGACGACATGGGGGTGAGTAAATTATCAGGAAATTTTCATTCTGGAAGTGAATTAATCCTTTAAAATAATTGAAAGGTAAAATTATAGGCTATGCAAATAAAAAAATATATAATAACATGGTGAGTAAATAATGACAGAATATTCATATTATTTAATCGACTATTCCTTTAAATATCAAAATATAGAGCACAAACTTTAAATCTGTTTTGCCTTTTTCTTCCTTTTCTTTTTCTTTTTTACATCTAATGCAATCTGTGAGTTTAGTAGGTTTGACTTCTGTGATATCAGAAGTGTGCTTTGCATTTTCATACACAGCCTGTATTATTCCATCAGATTGAAAGGTCTGAAGGGAGTGAGAATTAAACTGTAATTGCCTTCTCATAAACACAAATGATGAAACAAGCCACAGAATCAAACCCTTGTCAATATCTCAAAAGGCAGGTCGAGTTGGAGAGGGACAGAATAGGTTGCATAGAAGACTAGACATGAAGTTTTAGATTTCATGCTTAACAGCCACTAATGACGCCTGATGTGTTTGTGTGCTATGACTCCATTGCTAGTCAGCACGGCTAAAAGCATAGCATTATCCCTCTCAGCGCACCCTACACCGCAGCGAGAGCTGAGAAAATTAGATGTCACAGACATGAAGAAGGGATGCAGGATGCCCGTAACCATAGAGACCCTGCCCATCACAGAGGGGACCAGTTCAGGGGGAGGGACAGAGTCCTCGTAAGGTGCTTATAAGGGGACAGAGGACACGATCTTGCCTTTTCCAATGCCATTTAAACTGAGTGCTGATGAGAATAAAAGAAAAAAAAAAGATTCTATGTCTGGTTCAGCATAAGCTGCCCACAGTTTGTTTTCTTAGACTATTGGGAAGACTTTACATCTGATATTAATGTGTTTCACATCCAAATATCTAGTTATTACTTTATCTGGATCCTATAACAGTTAGTTTTATCATATGAACACATCTTTGTTTCCAACCATTTAATTTCTCGTTTCTCAGCAATTTCAACTAAATCAAATAAAATTTTAAAAATAGATATGTATAATGAAATTATTTTAAAATGAAAAATAATGAAATAAAAATGTTCAATAATACATTTTCAAAACATATATACATGTAGTGTATGTGTGTGTATGTACTGTATATATTCGTATTTAGCTGAATAGCTGAAACAAATACTAACTAACTAGCTACACTCTTAAAAATAAAGGTGCTTCAAAAGGTTCTTCAAGCGATGCCATAGAAGAACCATTTTTGGTTCCACAAAGAACCATTCAGTCAAAGGTTCTTTAAAGAACCATCTCTTTCTTACCTTTTTGTAATCTGAAGAACCTTATTTCGCCACAAAGAACCTTTTGTGAAACAGAAAGGTTCTTCAGATGTTAAAGGTTCTTTATGGAACCATTTAGACAAAAAGGTTCTTCTATGGCATTGTGAAGCACCTTTATTTTTAAGAGTGTAGCTAACAAAATAAACTTAGTACTTGCATGTAAAATGTAAAAAAAAAATAGTTTGAGCATGATGAATGTCATCTGCCACTGGTCAACTGGACAGATTGTTCTGCCCCAAACTCAGACTATTGGTTAAGCCAATGTTGTTGTGATGGGCTGGTCTGTGTGCTGAAATGCACAAAGCAGTTGTGATATCTCATCATTGTTTACACAGTTGGAGAGGAAATCACCCTACAAATGGCTTATAGTCTGTTCATAAGATGTGATATGGGAAAGTCTTTTAACTCTGAAAATACACACTTCATCTTTAAGGTTAATGACAGTGATGAGTTAAGATAAATAAGGGAATATCTCAGTGTGAGAAGGTGAAAGAAACAACACCATAAGTTAAGTGTCAGCAGTGTGGATGCTATGTGGATAATAATTCAGAGTTATGAAACTTATTTTGCATAAAAACCATTATTTTGAGAGAAAGTATTATATTGTGATAAGGTTTATATATATTATTAGGAAGGTTTGGTCTTTCATACACAATTTTAAGCCTGTCTCTTAGTCCCTTATTAGATTTCTGCATGTCTGAGAAACTAAATCAGGGGTGTAAACCAGAAATGCCATGGATAAACACAGGCAGACTCTCTTAAAACTTGACTTTAAATAGTACGTGCCAAAGCCAATGTAGTAGTTATAAACTTTGAATCTTACTGACTGGCTGTTTCTTAACTAAAGCTTAAAGTCCTAAAAGCCAAATCCAAACATTACCATATCAAATACATCACCAGACACTTGTAAACAGCTAAAGACTGTGATTTAGTTTTCATGTTCACTGACATGTCCCCACAGTCCGGCATTAAGTACACTCTCCCTTGCGTTTTGGACCTCATATATCGACAGCTAATCAAGTGATGAGTTGCTACAACATATCCATATCTCATGATTAAGAGTGGTGTTGAGGTTGTGATAAGGGGTGGAAATAAGAAAGAAAGATTAAGGGGAATGTTTTGATGTGAGGCTGAATGAAAAACACCACGAGTCTCCAGCTGCAGCTGTATGGCCTTTTAAACAGTACAACTAATGATAGGGAAATTACTTGTGATAAATCGAGGCTGAATCCCTCCGCACTGAGTTTCGACCCAATGTCAGATTGCCATTACTCTTTCAATTTAGCCGCTGATGCATCTTTCACAGATTTAAGTCCCCATATGGCCATTTCCGTTCTCTTGTGGGCCTGTGGACGTTTGCCAAATCAGTGGCTCTGACATTCAGCTCTGCGCCAATGACGGAGAGTCAGGTGGCAATGACGAGAAATGGTGCCCAGGTGCAGCAATCACACCTTTAGGAAAGAATTCAACTTGACATTAGTTTAACCACAGACTATTGAATAATATCTACCCTGATTACGAACAACAGGACACCCAGTTATCATCAGACACGGAAAACACATCAAAAATGCATTAAGCATGCTCACCACCGTACAAAGTTGCTTCAAACTTCAAATAAATCCAATTGTCTGAATTCTCAAAGACTTTGCCTAGTCAGGGAGTATCACAGAGACAGGAACAGATGAGAGGAGGAAAATTACATGTATTTCCTGCTGCATTAATGTTCCTCAACAGACATCTGTTGACAAATGGTTAGATAATTTCAGATGTCAATAGAACAAATAAAACGATTCTTTTATAAAGTGTATTTACAAAACATTTTACAGCTATTTGATTAGATTGGTTGGCTGTAAGTGTTTTCGATTCCTTAAGAAGAACCGTTTAAGAATGATTCACTCGGTAATCGGGCTTCATTGTTTGGCTATATGTATTTAGTTTCACTAAAAATAACGTTGAGTTCAGGCAGGACCACTTTGGTAAGTTATGGTGATTTGGCAATTGGCACTTTGGCAAATTACTTGTTGGTTTATTGAATCAAGTTATCTTTGGCAGTATGGTTCCTTATGGGGGTTCTCGCTCTATAATTATATGCTCATACGAGAGCTTTAGCATTAACCCCCCAGAACCATCAGCTTGAGTGATATATAGATGATTAAGAAACATAAGTAATGTCTTAAGTGAAACAGTGGTAACATGTAGACATGGCAGTAAATCCCGGGACGACTATACTGTAGCTTGCTATGAAGAATGAATGTCTCTCGGCAATGAGGTCCATGACAGCTAGGACTTCAAAGCCTTGGTAATCTGAAACAAAGAGAAGACCTCAGCCAGAAGGTGCACAATAATACTTACAGATGGGAGGGAGGGAGGGTTGCGAGCAGTTGTAGGCATACTTCCCGAGCTGTAATGCCATGCATATATATCCCTGGTCTAATAGAAGAATGGTATGGTTGGAGCGATTTTTCAGCTGGCTGCATCAGCTGACCACAGCACTATGCCTACGTGGCCTGACTGAACTATCGCTGTGTTCGATTTATGTATAGCCTATAACTGCTCACCCTGTTGAAAAAAAACTATAGAAACCATCACAGAAATTCTAATGGTTTCCACTACAAATAACATTACAAACATTACAAACAATCAACTTTTATCCATTAAAGCCATTTAAAAAATGCTTTTCTGTAGTGTGTTTTGGGACATGGGCCTATTCCATTAGAATTTAATGGTTTTAACAAGCCACTAATAGAAGGTGACCAATTACCAGTAGAAACCCACAGGGTCCATTACAGTTTCCATTAAAACCAATACAATTCCCATCATAACCAGTAAAACCATTACAAATTTTGTGATGGTGTCTATTATTTTTTGGGATGAGACGAACTACAACACATGACTATGCGATATTCCATGTGTTGTACTGAGTGAACTGACTGAATAAGAAACAATGCATTTAATTTGTTCAGGAATCGAATTACACTGTTTGCGCTGTATGTGTTTTGATTCACTAAAAAGTGTTGTCAAAAGTACCGTCCATTTCCCGCTAACATTTGAGCGCTGTTGAGCAGATTCTTAAACACCGCTGACTGGCCATTGTGTTAATGCGCTCAACAGATATGACTGTGATTGACTACAAAGATCATCGCTTCACGTTCTTCAACGTGCGCTCACACAGAAGCACACGGGAGCATTTGAAATCCGCATCTACCAATGGATTAGTGCATTAACACAATGGCCAATCAGCGAGTCGTCTCAACAACGCTCAAATGTTAGCGGGAAATGGACCATAAAAATGTCAGTACCGACTGATACCAAAGTCGGTACTTTTGACAAAAAGAAACAACACAAAGATTAATTCGTTCGGGAATCTGATTTCACATCTTGGATGAATATTTTGTAGCAGGAGAATTCCTGTTCGAGAGCTGTTAAAAGAATTGAAGCCATAAATATTATTCATAATCTATTTCGGGCCACAAGTGTCATCAAACAGAAAAATAATATCCGAACAGGCTTCCGAAAACTTCTCAACAGATAGTCCCGCTTTCAAACTCACTCCATTAGTGCAGTCAATGATGAGGGCTAGTTAGGATATTCAAACAAACAGAGCAAAAGCTTGTTGCGTATTTTGGGAATACCAATGCACAAATGCCGTACATGTAGGTATATTTGTCTATAATTACACCTGGGACAGAATTATTTTTTATTTTTTAACATGAACCAATATTAATTTAAGTATTGTATTTGTTCTAGATCTTCACATGTGATGTTACGGTGTTAAAAGACACTCACAGACTTGACAGCTAGGCCTAATTTCTGTTCTGAAAACATCCCAAGTTTCAATCTACCCTAGCACACAAACTTTTAATGAGCAACCAGAAAATAATTGGCGTGTCAGAAATGGCACATTCTGAGACCCCTGGACAATGCACTGATTACCCCTTCTTTCTGCTTTCTGACACCTGACCCCAAAGGTTCTGGACACACCAATGAATTCTTGGAGAAAATAAGAAATCCTGCTCTATTACAGAAAAACCGTGAGGCTACAAAGACTGTTTCTTTTTGTTTGTTTGTCAGTTTGTGACAGTTAAACCACGGGGAAAATGAAATGCTGTGAAACGGATTGTCTTGATTGTAGTAATTTCTTTTTCAAGCTGAGCAAACGGAAAGGTGGGTGATACCATTGATTACCTTGTCATACGTGTTGGTAGTTTCTTTGGCTTTACAGAAACCATTCAGAGTAAATAACAAAGCTGACAATGATTATAATGTTTTTACATTGTTCCTTGTTCGTATTTTTAGGTCACCTGAGTGGCGTGCATGAATGGGAAAAAAAAAGTTTACAATGTTAACATAAACCTCTGATTTACTCCTCCACATGATTCAACCTGCTCTTGAAACAAACATCCAACAGCTGGTTTATGGTTTCTTATGATGTATTGTACACACTGTAGTCCTACAGGATGTTTAGCTGCAAGGGTTGCATTAGTGTGTGACGTTTCAGCTGGTTTTTCTCTCGCAGTCTAAAGTCTCAGTCACAAGTGTCATTCTGTTCCTTCATTGGTATTGATCTTGGATCTATATTTTGTGTTCACAGTGCTCCTGTTCCACATCAAAGTGACAATGCTGACTGGTGTCCTATCAGGATGCACTTCATTACATATGGTACATCAAGCATTACTGGGCTGCTCAGAAAGAAGGTTTTAAGGCTCTGAATATGCGTATGTAAATATCCTTTTGTTATTTTTGTTGGATTCTGTGGCAAATTGCTAGTTGTTGCTTAGATGCATGTGCTTGTTTGCATCGAGGCTGAACCTGAGATGCTTTTTCCGATGTTTTAAATACAAAGCTACACAAAACAGTGTCAATTATATAAAACAAAGCTAATGGGATGGAATATGTATACCGCATCCTAATAGAATGATGAACTGTTTTAATTATAGTTCACCTAATGCTTCAAGCTGTCCTCAGGGTTGTAGTGCTGCATACTCTGCAACAGAAGATGCAAGTACTTGAAGAGTGACTCATCTTTTCAAAATGAACTTCATCTATACTTATAAAAGGAAGTAAAGAGCTCTAAACGGTGTTCGAATTAGACATGAGCTTAGCACTTGCTGATGCACTGACAATTATCTGGTCTCTGACGTAGAGTCACTTACGAGTAAATGAATGTGTAGTGATTGTTTAATTCACTGGATTCGGTTGTTCTCAATAACATCAACTGGCACTGTCTAAACATTTATCTCATTATTTTATCAAATGTTTTATTATTAGCAAATGTACAGATAGTAAAAACAGGCTTTGCATTGTTAGAAATTGGCAGATTCAATTTATAGCACTTATATAAACAAGATATTTGTTTTGTTTGAAATGCACAGCACACATTTAGGAAAACCATGTTTTTATGTGTCTAAAGGTAGCCTGGCCTGAATTACATGTGGATTTACAAAGTGATATCAAGTTAGATGTAACATGTTTTCCAAGGGGTCAAGATTTGGCTGGTTAGTATACACCAGTTTGACTGCTAGAAGATGCTGTAACTATACCATCTGGAACCAAAAATGCATTGACAGCCATTTGAATGAAACTATGCATTGCGCGCAACATATATACATTTTCAAATTATTTATTATAGTAGAAGTTTTATTAGTATAGCTGATCAGGGCCATCGCTACTGGAGTGAAAGGTGGTGACGATTATAGGGGCCCACGGCCTAGGGGGGACCCCCGGCTATTTCAACCAACTGGCCGAGGACGCTTAGTTGAAAAGATGCTCAGGACAGTTGACAGGCCACTGTTGCACATCATCACGTATGCTTATCAATTGCATGTGCTTTTAAGCCCTGCCAATTTAAACATTCAAAAGAGTTTAAAGCATTCAAGCACAAGATGTGAAAAAGAACTCAACTGAGTACTTGTGCGCCGTGTTCAGTGTGCACACAGAGACCGTGTTCTGTGTCTCACAGACAGCGTGCAAACACCGAACCGAGCTCTCCTTCGCGTCCACCTGTGCCTGAACAAATACACCTCACCAGTTTAAACATACAAACACAAAAAGATGCAAAAAGCTTGATTTAGCACCCGCATGCTGTGTTCTGTGTGCACAGCGCGCACACAGAGAGCCGTGTGTTACAGCCATTGTTCAACGAATTGAGTTTTATAAAAAAATTATAAAAACAACTGAAATAAGTACATTGCATAAGTATTCAACTCAGTACTTAGCTGAAGCACCTTTACAGCCTCAACTGTTTTTGGGTATGATGCGACAAGCTTTGCATTTGGCAATTATCTGCCATTCTTCACCTCACCTGTTCACCTCTCAAGCTCTGTCAGGTTGGATGGGGGCAGATGCACATTTTCAGGTTTCTCCAGACATATTTGATTGGGTTCAAGGATACTTGGAATTGCAGTTCATCAGACCAGAGAATCTTGTTTCTCACAGTCTGAGGGTCCTTTAGGTGCTTTTTTGCAAATTCCAAGTGTATTTTCATGTGTCTTCACTGAGGAGAGGATTGAGTCTAGCCACACCAACATAAAGCACAGATTGGTGGAGTGTTGCAGCGATGTTTGTCATTCTGTAGGTTTCTCCTATCTCCACATATGATCATGGAGCTCAACTAGAGTGACCATCAGGTTCTTGGTCACCACTCTAACCAAGGCCTTTCTCCATCAATTGCTGAGTTTGGCCAGGAGGCCAGCTCAGAGTCCTGGTTGTTCCAAACATCTTCCATTATGGATAATTTACCTCAGGGCTTGGTCTTTGCTCTAATATGCATTTTCAGCTGTGAGACCTTTTATTAAGACATGCGTGCCTTTCCAAATCATACCCATTCAGTTGAATTGGCCACAGGTTAGCTTCACTCAAAGTGTGGTAAAATTTACAAGCAAAATTAATGCTCCTCAGCTAAATTTCAACTGTCCCAGATAAGGGTATGAATACTTATGCAATGGAATCATTTAAG
>NW_015560626.1:724524-735425 GCF_001515605.1 Sinocyclocheilus anshuiensis | reverse complement strand
TTCGCAAGGCACTGTATATATATATATATATATATATATATATATATATATCCAAGTGAAAACATGTCTTCTTATATAAATATATTTTAATTGAATATTAATTCTTGCATTACATCATTTCACTCCACTTTGTTTTGTTTGTTTGTCCAACTTATGGTTCTTTTAAAAAAAAATAAACACCCATTTAAGCTAATAATTGCTCTTAATTATTTCAATTTGCATTAAAAAGTCATAAATCTTTTTCTTTAAAACATGCAGATACCCAGATGCCTTCAGAGATTTCCAGTCAGAGTACTCAAGAGGGTTTGATAAGCCAGTGTGAATGATTGTTTCTTCTTTAAGAATCATTTCAGCTATGTCCTAACAAACTGTGACCTCTCAAGCAGGCATGATGACAGAGGTCAGCGCATTACACCTGACAGCCACAATCAGCATGGGCATGTGCAGCTGGAAATTACCATTGTCGTTTATGAGGATAATTATTGTAATCTCCTCATACATCAAGCATTACCAGCGTAGTGTATTGGAAATGAGGGGTCTATTATAAGCTTGCTTATGGAACATTTGTTGCTTTATTCATTCTGTCTCTCTCTCCCTTGCTCACCCACTTTCTCTTTCTCTCTCTCTTTTTTTAAATAATTAAATAACCATCTCATTCTGTGCCAAAAGGTTTAAATGAAAGGGACTGTAGCATTACAAAGGCATTTCAAATTAATACTGCTCTCAAGGTAATTGGCACATGCGATGGCGACAGGCTTTCAGTGTCACCTGTTGTTTTTTCATCACAAACATCTGCCTGTGGCACATCGCAGTTCATATGTCTGAAAATGCCATAGAGCTGTAATGGAACTTTTCCATACTAGTGTGACTATTCTACTTTATGCCTTTCATACATTTGCAATGTTACGTCTCTTAGTCATTATCACAACATGGCCAAAAGTGATCAACAACTGGTGTCAAAAAAGTAATTTTAGAATATTAATTTTGGTCAATTTTTCAGCAGTTAGGATGACGTTTTTTTTTTTTTGGTGTCTATGCCATGATGATTTTTGTCCTTATGAATATCCTGTCATCTCAGTGTTACTGGATTGTGGTTGCCTGTTAAGTTTGTAATATTACAATGATTCTGTGTGTTGATAAATCTCTTTATCAATATCCAAAATGTACAGTGAGGTCTGAGATCACTATAGTATTTAATTCTATTGTGCAAATTTCTAATTTAATATATATATACATGTATGTATATATATATTCATTTACTGTAAGTTAATTCTGACTTTTATAGTCAACATAAATGCCAGGATTAATCAAATGTAAATGTGATTACTGCTTTCTTTTTTTGTATGTTGTATTGTAAATCTAGTTTTTAAGGAGAATAAAGGAGATGTCAAGCATGATGACAAAGGTTAACTTCTCTACTGATATGTCTTTAATTCAATAGTTGATACTGACATTTGACAGAGTAGACAGTGATGAAAACCAAAAGCACTGTTGCTGTTCAGTGCTGTGTTTGCACAGAGCCATTTATTCAGCTAGTTCATTAACCTGGAGGACATTAGAGTTCTGCAGAGGTGATTAGGACATTTGTTGTGAGATGAACTGAAGTTTGTGGCATTCTGGAATAATGAGCAGGTATGCAAAGTGTTCGAATGTGTTCACTGTGGAGTGGGAACAGTTCCCCCCATGTTTCGGTTTAATGTGTTGGGATTGTGAAAGCTTTAATACGTTATCACCTTTTTGTTTTGCTGCTGTTTTAGAGTATCTTTGGCATTCGTCACCCTGCTTCCATTAGCATTTGGCTCACAGCTGACAGGACTATTTGATATATATACACAGTATATATACATATATAATATTATTAGCATAGTAATTTGAAAAGTGAAAAGCTTAATTAAATGATTAAAATACATTTTAGAAGATTATTATAGAGACCTTTGTTTAACCACTTTTAAAATCTTTAATTTTATTTATTTAAGCTGAATTTGTCATGTGGTATCAGACTTTGGACCCCTCTGTATATTTAAATAAACATACACTTTTGAAACAAACACTTTTTTTTTTCTACAAACCAAAGTTGTATCTGCATGTACACACATACAAAAAAAAAAAAATCAATTATTGACGACTGGTCAGAAGGACACACTGCAAAAACAAGAGTTCATTTGCTGTCAGTCGCTTTCATTTACTGTAAGTTAATTCTGACTTTTATAGTCAACATAAATGCCAGGATTAATCAAATGTTTAATTAATCAAATGTAAATGTGATTACTGCTTTCTTTTTTTTGTATGTTGTATTGTAAATCTAGTTTTTAAGGAGAATAAAGGAGATGTCAAGCATGATGACAAAGGTTAACTTCTCTACTGATATGTCTTTAATTCAATAGTTGATACTGACATTTGACAGAGTAGACAGTGATGAAAACCAAAAGCACTGTTGCTGTTCAGTGCTGTGTTTGCACAGAGCCATTTATTCAGCTAGTTCATTAACCTGGAGGACATTAGAGTTCTGCAGAGGTGATTAGGACATTTGTTGTGAGATGAACTGAAGTTTGTGGCATTCTGGAATAATGAGCAGGTATGCAAAGTGTTCGAATGTGTTCACTGTGGAGTGGGAACAGTTCCCCCCATGTTTCGGTTTAATGTGTTGGGATTGTGAAAGCTTTAATACGTTATCACCTTTTTGTTTTGCTGCTGTTTTAGAGTATCTTTGGCATTCGTCACCCTGCTTCCATTAGCATTTGGCTCACAGCTGACAGGACTATTTGGAAGCTTCACCTCACCAAACTTCCCAAATGTCTATCCTAACAACCAGCGTATGGTGTGGAATATCACAGGACCAGAGGGACACAGATTACGCCTCTACTTCACATATTTTAGCCTGGAGCCTTCTCATCATTGCGAATATGACTACGTTCAGGTTAGATCCATAGCTTCAACAGACCTTAAAACATGGGGGAATTTTATGGGGGAATATATACATATCAAAGTGCATGAGTTACGGTTCTAGATTAGACTTTATATTTCAGGATATCTCGGATAGTAATTCAATGAAATCATAAGTGAATCTGCAATCAATGCCATCAAGCTTCTATTATATTCATACTACCTGTGGGAAAAGAATTTCCTTATGGTATGTTTACAAAACAAATATTTTTTTATATTTATATAATTTAATTATAATTTTATCATTTAATTAGATATACTTAAATAAATTTAAATAATTACTTATAATAAATGTACTTTTAAAAAGAAGTTGGGAGATGTCTTGGAATGGAATAAAGAGAACTGCTGTTTTAAATGAGAAAACCTTTAATGCATTCTTTGCCCATGCAAATCCAAGTCAGACTTCAATCCGGAATCTGTTAGATGATTGATTGAAATGTCAACAAGGTTTAACCTTATTAGTAATGTTCAGTTCTAAGAGCCTACAATCATTTCAAAATCAGATTGTATTTTTTATGTTAATATGTATATTTTCTTTATCCATAAGTTCACAAAGGTGGTATAATGTAAATTTAAGATTAGAGCTTTATCATTAACCTGCACCATTTGCCAGATTATATCAGAATACTCATGTTAAACATTTGATTTAACCTCTTTATCATGAAATGAAACGCACAATATGACTGCTGCATAGTTCCTAATGAAGTTCCTAGCATGCTTGTTATATGAACTACAGGATACCAATTTGTGCTTGTAATAATTACTACACTCTAAAAAATGCTGGGTTGTTTCAACCCAATGTTGGGTCAAATATGGACTAACCCAACAGTTGGGTTAGTCCATATTTGACCCAACATTGGGTTGAAGCAACCCAGCATTTTTTAGAGTGTACCATTTTATCATAGATGTGTTAATCTTAGTGGAAGCCCAAATCCATATAAGTGAGAACTGTTGCTAAACGGCCTCTTTTTACTCTCTACAGACATTGATGAGTGCCTGAGCACTGTGGATGGAGAGCCTGTGTGTGACCATAATTGCCATAATTATGTGGGAGGCTTTTACTGCACTTGCAGATTGGGATACCAACTCCACGATGATAAAAGACACTGCCCTGGTAAGATACCAGATACCAGAACAGATGAAACCCCTGGCTTGTAGATTTTCTGTTCATTGATTATAAAATGTATTGGACATTATGTAATATGTTGTACATGTTCATTTTCACAAAAAAGCTAGTTACTATAAATGCACTATAAATAGCATGTTAAGCACTGAGACACAGTAAAAATTGCTTGTTGGTTTTTGATAGACCATCAATGGATTCTATGCATGCTGACTGCCTATGTATTTCCACTACAACTGTTGTATTCTCACATAGTAAACTGTGGTAGTAGCAAACTATTTCCATCATATTTCTATTAGCTGTCTATCACAAATAATTACATTATATTATTATATAGTAGATTAAACCATAACATTTAAGTAAGAGCTTTAAATACCTTTAGAGTTGTTTTTGTCCTGTCTTTTCACATTTTAAAATTTAATTTTGTGTTAATTTTCTCACAGTTTCCATGCCCTTGTGCTGCATCAGAAATTGTGGTGGCCAATGAAGCTAAACACAAAAGTGATTGTGTATAGATTCCATTACTGGTTACCTGATTCATAAAAACTCTTTGATTGTGCAACTAAAAACTCTCTTAAGGGTTAAAAAGTTAATTTAAAAATGTAACCAAAATTTAACCCAACAGTTGGGTTAGTCCATATTTTACCCAACATTGGGTTGAAACAACCCAGCATTTTTTAGAGTGTACTTGCTGAAACTTTCCAGGTGTTCTCAGAAGGAAATGACACAGTCCGGTTCTGTGGTGAGGCAGAGAAAAATTACGGTGATGCGCCCAAAAACACCATCATCTATTCTGCCACCAACACCATGTCCGTGCTCTTCAGATCAGATTACTCCAACGAGGACCGATTCACAGGCTTCCAGGCATTTTTTTCCGCCGAAGGTGATGGAAACAATGGATTTACAGCATGACAGTCTCTCTCACGGCATGATTGTTCCTCTCTTTTGCTGTCACCTCTTGCTGTAAAGGCTAAGGGTTAAACTAGATAAAAAATCTATTAAAAAAAGACATAAAAAATCTAATATTTACTTTTGTACTTTTTATAATTTTGTATATTCTAAAATGAAATAGATTACATATTATATATACACACACCATTATATCACACGTGTTGATCTTAGTAGAAGTCCAAAGCTGTGTTGTTTCAACCCAATGTTGGGTCAAATATGGACTAACCCAACTGTTGGGTTAAATTTTGGTTACATTTTTAAATTAACTTTTTAACCCAACAGTTGGGTTAGTCCATATTTGACCCAACATTGGGTTGAAGCAACCCAGCATTTTTTAGAGTGTACCATTTTATCATAGATGTGTTAATCTTAGTGGAAGCCCAAATCCATATAAGTGAGAACTGTTGCTAAACGGCCTCTTTTTACTCTCTACAGACATTGATGAGTGCCTGAGCACTGTGGATGGAGAGCCTGTGTGTGACCATAATTGCCATAATTATGTGGGAGGCTTTTACTGCACTTGCAGATTGGGATACCAACTCCACGATGATAAAAGACACTGCCCTGGTAAGATACCAGATACCAGAACAGATGAAACCCCTGGCTTGTAGATTTTCTGTTCATTGATTATAAAATGTATTGGACATTATGTAATATGTTGTACATGTTCATTTTCACAAAAAAGCTAGTTACTATAAATGCACTATAAATAGCATGTTAAGCACTGAGACACAGTAAAAATTGCTTGTTGGTTTTTGATAGACCATCAATGGATTCTATGCATGCTGACTGCCTATGTATTTCCACTACAACTGTTGTATTCTCACATAGTAAACTGTGGTAGTAGCAAACTATTTCCATCATATTTCTATTAGCTGTCTATCACAAATAATTACATTATATTATTATATAGTAGATTAAACCATAACATTTAAGTAAGAGCTTTAAATACCTTTAGAGTTGTTTTTGTCCTGTCTTTTCACATTTTAAAATTTAATTTTGTGTTAATTTTCTCACAGTTTCCATGCCCTTGTGCTGCATCAGAAATTGTGGTGGCCCATGAAGCTAAACACAAAAGTGATTGTGTATAGATTCCATTACTGGTTACCTGATTCATAAAAACTCTTTGATTGTGCAACTAAAAACTCTCTTAACGGGATAGTTCACAATTTAGTCATCATTTAATCATCCACATTTTGTTCCAAACTTGTATGACTTTATTTCTGAACACAAAAGAAGAACTTTAAAAATGGTCTCAATGTGCATACAATCAGGGCCGTCCTTAACTGACGTGGGGCCCGGTGCGAGGTAGGGAGCAGGGGGGAGGATGGGGGCATTCGCCACAGGGCCCGGTGCAACCGCACCTGTTGCACCCCCCTAAGGACGGCCCTGCATACAATAAAAAACAACATTGGACTCCATGTACTTTCATTGTATGGATTAAAAAATATATATTTAGTGTGTTCCACAGAACAAAGGAAATGAGAAGGATTTAGAAAAACATGAGACTTTTTAAAGCATAATCTTTGTGAAGCGACCTTGGGCTTTTGGAAAAGCACTTTAAAAAATAAAACATATTATTATAATCACAATTTAATTAAATTGTTGACAATTTATTATAATACTTTTATCACTGATCTTGATTTATATCCAGTAACAAATGCATATATGAGCAACAGACTGTCTCTTTGTCTGTAATCCTATCTATAATAATACATTATCATGTTTATTCTGAAGAAGCACAACTTCTGTGTAAGTTCTTAACAAACCATAATATTTTAAGGAAATATTGTCATACAGCTCAATACTGATTTATGCTCCAGTAGTGTACATCACAGACCTGTTGAAACGGCGGTCACGGCAGCAGGCTGGGCAGCCACGGCTCACCACACACTATCTATCTATCAGCCCTGTCAACAGCTCTTGATTGAGCTAGCATAGCCTATAATCGAGCAGGAAATAGAGTCCCCAAATAGAGGTTTGTTATATCATTAATAGGGTGGCTGCAACTAACAGCATGGCATTTTTCGATATAGGCTAAGCGAGGTTTGTGTAGGGTTTCGAATAGACAAATTTACATTTTCGACTTCCCCTCAGGTAGTGAAAACTTTTGGCAGAAATGGATTAGTCCCTAAAACCTCCTCTCATTTAAAGTGCTAATGTTTAATGCGGTTCTGGAAAGCGCTAACTGGCTTTAGCCTGAAGCGTGCTTCTGCAACAGACTGATGATACAGTGGGCAGTGTCTCGCTAGTCTGCCTGTATAAAGCAGTTGATCTCTGTCACTCTAAGCGAGTCCAGGTTAATTACCATTGGTTCCTGAGGGAACAGTATTATAGGGATCAGTTGAAAATTGATACCTGTTTCAAGCTGTATACTGTACTAATGGTGGGTAATTAATCACAATTACCAGCCTAGACATGCCTCTTATTTGTTTTACTTTGCTAATGGGGAAGATAGAGACATCACATCATATTGCGCAGAAGGGACTTGTGACTGAATCATTTAATCATGTGAATTAGTAGATCTTTGCCCTACTCTGCTGAAATTCCCCATTTATTGCAATTATTTGTAGCATCTGCATTTGTTGGGGTCCATTTATTAAATTAATAGTTTGGCCAAAAATAAAAATTCTTCCATCGTTTACTCAACCTCAGTGTTCCAAACCTGTATGGCTTTCTCTCTTTAGTGGATCACAAAAGGATAAATTTGACCTAAATGTGATTCATGCGATATTCCAAGTTCTTCTGAAGTCATTTGATAGCTTTGTGTGAGAAATATTCACTGAAAATCTTTCCATCCGGTAAGCTGTTTACTTGAGAACTGCTACTATTGGATCATTGAGCCAATTCTTGAGTGATTCATTCAGACTGAATCAGCTGATTTGTTTAAAAGATGTAAACCAAAAGATTAATTTGTTCCTGAATCAGCCATAACTGCTTCTTTCATGAATTTGCTTGTATGTTTCCATGAATAATAGTGTTTTAGTAAATGTTGCTTTTATAATAAATGATTATTTTGAAACGTTTACTGTACTTTTGCATCCTTTAAAGCCATCCTGTAGTTTAAACAGTAGAGCATAAACATGTACCTTGAATCCAGAGTAAGTTGTTTTGGATAAAAGCATCTGCCAAATGCATAAATGCAAAAATAAATATATAAAGCTTAAAAGCTCCAATCCCCATCAATTTTAATGGCATGGAAAAGAGCAAACAAGAATTCTGTCAGGACCACTATCGTCAAAGATGATTGACAATTAGCATACAGTTTGGATTGGCGGTATGGTTCCGTTCTGGGCAAGAACTCCCTGCGCCTCCATGCAGCCTAGAATGGATGAGGGTCCCAGGGTAAACAGAACAGAACCAACATAAATGTATTGCAGATATCGTTAAAGTTCAATAATGTTATGTACACATTTTAGAATTAGTCTGATTCAAAGGAGAATCAGAAGGCTGAATCCTGACTGACAGAGGAGGAGTTGGGGATGGAGAAGGGTAATTAGCTATTGAGCAATGCGAAAACTGCTGATACTACTGCGGGACCTTATATATGAATGCTTAGATAGGTGTCGTATTCCCATAGGTTGATGGGGATCAGCTGAGAGTCAGCTGATGCGAGCTTGACTAACGTGACCTGCCAGAACTAATGCTACGCTTGATTGTTTTCAAAATTTCTTCTTTTGTGTTCCGTGAAAGAAAGTTAGTCAAATAGGTTTGCAGCAACCTGATGTTGATGATGGAGTTTTCATTTTGGGGTGAACTATTCCTATATTTATTGAAGCGCTGTGCTCACAAATAAACAAGCACAATTGAATATGCATGTCTTGTTAATCTATCTGAAATGTAATTAACTACCAATAGATTTTTTAATCATAAATTTATCATAGCATGAGTCCTAAATACATCTGATAATACACAGTTTAGTTGGTAATATAATGCAGTGAATATAAACAGCAGTAATCTGAGGCCTCTTGCAATTCTTGCATCTAAAGTTGTTAAGGTTTGAGTAAAGATGTTCATTTATTTGCTGTCTTGTCACACATCACTCATTCATGTCAACAGCATAAATGCTAAAATAATAGCAACCTGAATTTATACCTGAAAATTGCACTGCAGTGACTATTTCTATCTGACAACTGTTTTTAAACGTTTGTATTTGCCAAAGTATCTAATTGCCACACATCTAATGTTTGTAACTGTTCATGAATGTCACTCTGAAAGTAGTGACGAAAAGCCATTTCTCTGGCAATTTTACAGGTGGAAAGGTTTATTTACTTCTGAGCATCCCAAATCAATGTTGCAATTTCCTGCGGCCCTCAGTGTTAAATGTGGCATGGATAGTTGTCTGTTAACCGTATGTGTGTGTGCTTTTGACAGTTCCCAGTGGGTGTGAAAATGCATTTTTTCCACTGTAGCTGAGTGTAGTGGGCAGGTGTTTCAGGAGAGGTCAGGAGAACTGAGCAGTCCAGAGTACCCAGGTGTTTACCCCAAGATGAGCCAGTGTGATTACACTATCAGTTTGATGGAAGGCTTCCAAGTGACCCTCGACTTCCAGGACGTATTTGATGTGGAGGCTCATCCTGAAATCCACTGCCCTTATGACATCCTCAAGGTTGGTTATTTCACAATCAACAAGCACTGACAGCACTCCAGCTAAGATGGTAGCTCAAACTTTAAACAATAGCCGTAATAGTATGTGTGTGCACATGTGTGAGTCACTTTAATGGGGTCTTTTGGGAACTCTCTATACCTCTGCCTGATAAAACAGGGATTGAAGAGTTAACCAAGCTTTATGAGAAGAACTTAAAGACACACATTACATGGTTTTGTTTAGATTATATGGAACAGTTCACATTCCAATGTTGTTGGAAACATGTTTGGAACAACATGAATGACAGAATTTTTCATTTTTGGGTGAACTATCTATATGGTGTGGATCAGTTTGACTAATTGTTTGAGTCATCGAAAATACTGGCTAACCTATGATGTTTTTCTTGACATTTTGTGACTTTTTCTCATTTAGGGTCATGAACATGCCTGAAAATAACATGCCTTGTGGAATATGTGTAAAAAAAAAATTATGTTATGATGTTTGTGAGTCAATTTAAATTGATTGTTAAAGGCAGCTGCATGGACCTAAAATGATCATTTCTGACCTTCAGGAAAGCATGCAGAACAAGTGCTTTTCACCTTTTCTGTTTAAAATGTTAAAATGTTTTTTAAAATGTTACAAAAATGCTGTTAATATTTACAGTTTATAAGACAATTGTTAAGAATGGTTGTTTAATACAGTTAACATAATTAAATACAATAATATGTTCTCATGCTTTTTTGTAACGTCTGAGAAGTATTCATGCTAAAGATTTGCTATTTTAAATTTTTTTTAATAGTGTGATTTTTGTGTGACCCCCACCATAAAAATACCCAGATTTTTAACATAATACAACTATTAAAGCGCAGAATAACTACCAACAAAAAAAGATCTATAAGACAGTTAGCTCATTAATGTGTATTGAATGTAATAAAATATTTTATGTGTCATAGAATCCCCACAAAGAGTCATGTATATATATACTGAGCTATATTCTATCTTAAGGAAGATTGTTTACAGTACATGTACCGTTTGAAGAGAGATATAATATGCCTTCTAGTGTCCTTGTTAGGTGTTAAGAAAGATTGATTTTAGAGTGGTTTACACACATAAGATTGGCTCTCCATGAAAATAAGCATGATAAGTGTTTAAGAGTGTTTACTTTCAGTACTGATTTCTATACTCTGCATCAAAGCTCATTTGATCTTAATGGCTAAATCCAATCCCTTTTTATGGCGTTTAACAGCTTGTTATCGCTGCAGTCCTCGCCAACCCCCCCCCCCCACCCCCCACGCC
>NW_015560626.1:700158-723478 GCF_001515605.1 Sinocyclocheilus anshuiensis | reverse complement strand
TGTATAGGCAATTTAGAAAGTATAGTTTTGTTAAATCTTGAGTATTAAAGTCATGAGAGAGATAGATATCAGGGCAAAATAAAGAGACTGAAAAGAAAAATGTAAGTAAAGGTGCAGTTCAGGAGTTTTAATTAAAATACTTTTAATTATTTTGCAAATTAGAAATTTAGAAAAGTAATCAAAAAGTAATCAAAAGTAATCAGTTACATTACTTTAACAAAGTAATTGAAAAAGTTACACTACTATTACATTTTAAATAGGGTAACTTGTAATCTGTAACCTATTACATTTCCAAAGTAACCTTCCCAACACTGGTGTTAAGCGTCAGACTACTCCGCTAATCACTGACCTGAAGGCTGTTGAATACATAATGTATGCTCTCTCATGGCCTCCACAACCACCTATTATTTCTCCTCACCCTCCCACCTCCCAAGAGACTTGTTTATGTGTTGCCATTTGTATACACTGACAATTCAAACTGTTTTGTTTAAGATCACTGCAGGTGGAAGGGAGTACGGCCCATTTTGTGGCAAGACCCCACCAAGAAAAATAGAGACAGGAACTCACAAAGTGCATGTGACCTTCCGCTCAGACCACTCGGGGAAAAACAAAGGCTGGAAGATCAAGTACACCAGCACAGGTAGTTTACAACACCCTTTTCTCTTCCATTATTTGATAAGCAAAAACTAAGAAAAACTACATTACACATTTTTCTGCACAGAAATCTCCACCAATCAGAGAATCTCAACAAGTCAAATGAAGCTCTCTAGCACCCGCCTACTTCTATAAAGCACAGTGTTGAGCAAAAAAATAGTATAAAATTATGAATAATGTGAAAGCTACCGAAAAAATAAATGTTTTGGAGCAGGGATTCAGATCTGATGGCTGGCTGAAAAGACATTTTGTACATGATGCATTAAGAATAACATTTAAATGACAAGTTTTCCAGCATGTATGTTTTCATTACCAGTGCTCATTGTTCTCTGCACTCATAGCGCAGCCATGTCCAAACCCTGTGGCTCCTCAACATGGACGTCTTCAGCCCCAGAAGTCTCAGTACATCATGACGGACACTTTCAATGTCACGTGTGATCTGGGCTATGAATTAATTCTGGTAACCTTTTACTTTCTCGAAGATTTAAGGAAAGAGGCTTGGTATGCTATTTATGGACTTAAAAGTGACTTTTTGCGTCTTTAGGGGGAAGAAGCTTTGCCCTTTTATCAAGCCACATGCCTGAAGGGTGGATTTTGGAATGGACCGATGCCTCGCTGCATCAGTAAGTTGTTCAACATTCCCAGATAAGCATGAAGTGTGTATAATCATCAATGGGGGTTTACTTACGTAAGTTACGTACCAAAGAGGAGGTACGTTTTTAAACCTGAGGTGATATTTCCAGTTGAAGTGAGTGAAATTCTTACTGCAAACTCAGAAAATAATTCTGTGATGAAATAGTGATGAAACTTATAACGGAAAGCATATTTTAAATACGTTTAGGATTAGGAGTTTTCCATGAAAAAAAAATGCATTTGGTAAAATTTCTGACAAAGTAAAGCTTGAAGGGTTAGTTCACCCAAAAATGAAAATTAGCCCACAAATTACTCACCCTCAAGTCATCCTAGGTGTATATGACTTTCTTCTTTCAGACGAATCCAGTTGGAGTTATATTAAAAATTGTCTTTGATCTTTCAAGCTGTTTCATGGCACTCAGCGGGTGTTGCATGCATTAGTCCAAAAGAAGTTAAATAAAAAGCGCCCATCCATAAAAAAAAAAGTGTCTCACACGGCTCCGGTGGGTGAACAAAGGCCTCCTGTAGCGAATCGATGCGTTTTTGTAAGAAAAATATCCATATTCAAAACGTAATAATCACTTTAATGTATGTTTAATGTATTTAATTTTATGTTGACATGCTGCATTGCAAATTCTCAGTTTTGGCTCAGTTAAATTACGTGAACTGAATGTCTTTTAGTTGAACCAACTGAACATTTTCAATGCAACGATCAACATAAAACGCTCCCATATCTTTTAGTGTACAAGGTTAAAAGTGTTCAAATGTGAGGAAAGAACAAACAGAAATAATAGAAATACTTTTAAAAAAAGAAAAATACATTAAACTCAAAATTAAAGTAACACAAATTAACAGTAAACAGAATTTGACCAGAATTGTTTTTTTTTTAACTTGACCTGACATTCAAGTTAAAATACTGATATGCTTAAGTTTCACCAACATTGTCATTTGTTGTGTCTATAAACTGTGTCAGTGACCAAATATCCTTCTTTTGCAGTTGTTGATTGTGGAGATCCTGTAGAAGTGTGTAATGCAAGTGTGAAATTCACCACAACCACATATAAATCTGTGCTCAAGTATTCATGCAATGAATTCTACACAATGAAGGAAGGAACAAATGGTAATGGGCAAGTTGTGATGTTTGAGTAGCAATACATTGTACAACAGATCCATCATCACTGGAGGTTTACAGTATGGAGGAGCCTTAATCTTTTTCTCTCTGAAATTAGAAGTGTATACCTGTGCACATGACGGCTACTGGAGAGATGCCCTGGGTGGAAAAATACTGCAGATATGTTCACCCAGTGAGTTTAATGCATATGGTTTATCAGTTTTATTTACACTACACTACCATGTTTTATTATACACTACCATCAAATGTATGGACAGATTTGATTATTTTTCATAATCTTAAAAAAACTGCTGCTCAAAAAGGCCTATGCTCAAATTAGTTCTGTTGACAAATATAAATTGTACCTACATTTGAATTTCTTTACAAAACAAAAATTATAAGTTCAGAAAAGTTGTGATCTGTGATCTAAAGTGGGGTGACTCAGACTCAAATATAGGATTATTTTGATTTGTTACATTTTTTTGTTACAACCCAATTCAGTATTTCCATTTGTGTTATTGAGATATTGCTTCATTTCATTTCATTTAATTTCTACATTTTTGTCTGTGAAGAACCAGGATTCCCACCACAGTCTTGGAAAACCTGGATATATGAGGAAGGCTAATTGTAAAGTGTGATTTGGAAAAGTCATGTAAATTATTAAAATCTTAACGCATGAGCATTTTTATAATGAATATGCATTTTTGTAGCTGTGCCAAGCTCTAAAATATTTTATTTTGCAGAAATTGTGATTACATTTTTATAAATCCAGTAAAGCAGCTGGGGAAAGTCATAATAAGCCCTTTGAAAATTGACAAAAAGGTTGAGAACCATTGGTTTGTAGGCTTCACTGTTATTCTAAAATGTGGAAAATAGGAATAATTTCAAAAATGAGCAGATGTGTCCAATGTGTGAGAATACAAAAAAAAAAAAAAAGCAACCTGGTGTAAACACTGTTTTGGTGTTTGCTGCGTTTCAGTTTGTGGCCAGCCTGAGATCAAGCTGTCCAAGGTGATTGGCGGGGAGAATGCAGAAAAGAACGAGATTCCCTGGCAGGTCTTGCTACGAATGGGCCATCAGTTCATCGGTGGAGCTTCTCTTGTTTCAGACAACTGGGTCCTCACTGCTGCTCATGTTCTGAAAAGCTTCACAGATACTTCCAACCTGCAGCTGAAGATGGGCATAGTCAAACAACGTGACACCGAGGCTATAGTTGGCGTTCCACAGAAAATCTTCATTCACCCTCAGTACCACCACGATAATATTAACTTCAACCATGACATTGCTCTGATTAAACTGGAGTATAAGGTACCTGTCAGTAAAGCCGTCATGCCTGTGTGTTTGCCTGGGAGGGAAGAGCGGTTTGTTTTGAAGGCTAATGACGTCGGGAAGGTGTCTGGATGGGGTGTGTCAAATATAAACAGACCCGCGTTACATTCCAGTAATCTCCAGTACGTACTTCTACCCGTCACTGATTTTGAGGACTGTAAGGCTAAATATGACGCCACAGTGACAGCTAAAGGGAAACTAGTAGTGACAGAGAACATGATTTGTGCTGGGACTGCTGATGGAGGAAAAGACTCCTGCCAGGGGGACAGTGGAGGGCCCTATGCGTTTTTTGACACACAGAGTAAAAGTTGGTTCATAGGTGGTATTGTGTCATGGGGTCACGGATGTGCCCAGCCTGGGTATTATGGGGTTTATACTAAAGTGAGCAATTATCTTTCATGGATTGAAGAAATCATGTCCAAATACGGTTGAACAGTGTTGAAATGTTTGACTTTGATTTGATATGAGTTTATTATTGACCAAATTATCTTTACCGTAACAGCTTTGCATGTGACAGTCATAGACCATTTTTTCTGTTGGATGTTTTATTAATCTTTTTTTGTGAAGCATTTTGGTTGGCCTTTGCTGATTTTAAATGTGCTATATAAATAAACTAGAGGCACACAATTTTTGGCATTTTTTAATTGTTTTAATCTATATATATATATATCTTTTTATTCATTTATTTGCTTTGATTTTTTTGAAGGGGGAAGTAAAAAATTAAATATAAACTTTAATGAATAAATGCAGTAAAATATATAAATATATACAAAAATAAAATACCGTAAAACACTTGATCACAAAATGTAATTTAAAGTAAGTTACATTAAAAAAATCTAATTGAATAGTTCTGGTTCTGAATGCAGTTTTCGGTTAGCAATTTGTCGGTTTACTTTTCAGGAACTATAATTTCTAGTGGAAAGATGTCACTTAATGAATTTGCTTTATAAAATATAGTTTAATGAAAGCTATGGCAGTTTTCTAAAAACAAAATACAACAGAGGGTATGCTATATTATGAATTATTTTACATTGATTCATAATTATTTTCTGTAGTCAAAGAATGAAATAATGAGTTACTTACCCAGAGTTACTTGTTTCATTTTCATAAAGCCACTGGTGTCAATGCAGAGGTGTTTGTTTAAAAGTCAAGTAAGCTCAGACATCATGATTTACAGTCATTAGGTTCTTATGCATTATGCATCTGATCTCAGAGTTACTCTTGTTGTCTTCTATCAATGGGGACCGTATAGGGTCTCTCCAGCCCCGTGTAATTACCTCTTCAGTGCTATTTTGGCCCAGTGGAGTTCTAATCATTCTCAAGCCTACTTAAACTTGTGTCCTATCACACGAACTTGAAGCATGAATAGATAAACAACTGAAAGTTTACTGCAAATGCTGCATGCATTCAGAGCAACATCTCATACCAACATGTACCATTTAAATGCCTAACTAAACACAAACAACAGTGGTGGTTAAGACAAGCATCAGTATTAGTATTGCTTGGGGTTTGAACAAACTTTTTAACTTTGCACTAAAGACATGAATGAACAAGCATCGCTTGTTTATTAGAAGTGTTCTTTCACTTTACTAAGTGATCATGTTTACATGGCTTGTAATAAAATGACTTAAAAGAGGGAGCAGAGTATATCAGTGAAGGTGACAATAAGTGAGTCATCCATTCAAAAATACTCGTAATTGCTCAAAAATTGCTCATGTTGCTAATATAAAAATATTTAGCTCTGTAAAGCCTGACAAACAATAGTCAGAAAAATCATAATAAAAGTAATACTTTATTGAACCTTTAGACAAAATACAAAAGAAAAACTGTTTTTTTGTATCATATTTGATACATCAGGCCCATATATGGTATGATATAATAAAAATGTAGCTCACATTCAAGGAGGAAAAAACAGGCCTAAGAAAAAATATGCAATTTGGTATAGTTTTGTCTTTTTCATATGGCCAAAAATAAGCTGAAATTCCGATAGCTTGTAATGTAAATTAATGAGCTCTTAATAACAGTAACAGACATACATAACATGCATATACATATTAGTTGTCCCAATAATATTTTTAGTAAGCTATTTAAATGCCTTTATGAAAGCTCTGCAGTTTTAACTGATTGGGGACAAAATATAATATTGAGATTTCCAAATAAATAACTATTCTTCAAAAGCCAGTTGTATCATATTTGATACATTTAAACATGATTTTCCAAAAAATGATGTATAGATAATCATGTAAACTTAAGTTGAAATCTTGAAGTATTAATAACAATATAAAAATTATGTTTGCTTTGTAAGAAATTATGAAAGATTTCACAGCAAAAAGCCATGTACCACAACCTGAAGGTGGACATGAATATTTACAGGCCTTAGAAATTCATGTATTATATAGGCTTTAATAATAACTATGTATATATATATACACACACACACATATGTTTTTTACAACAACTCATTCTGTATTCTCATTTGCTCTTTTCTAGACATTCATCAACCTGTAGATCTCAGTATGCTAGCAGGAGTCAGTGAATGATCAATGCACTGTGGTTTTGCCCTGCATGACACAGCCAATCCATCATGCAACAACAGACCCCGGTTGAAGCTGTGGTCACGCTTGTCTGGTAGAGAGTACATAATTCACAGTTGATTTGCTTGCTTCTGGTGGTCAGAGCTCAGTGATGTGAGGACAGGTTGGTCGCAGTGTCACGCATTGATCCAGCAAACTGACATTATACCAACAATCACAGACAGCTTGCTGCTTATTTCCTAATACTTCACATGCACATAATAAAGAACAACAGACTTACTGTTATAATTACCACACACCAAAAGGGCGCTTATCAAAAATATAAGGTAAAATGATCAGAATAAAGACATGACTGTTGCAATACTGAGGAAAAATGGGTAAAATCATTTCTCAAGACAGGAAACCCATTACTAGAACACTTCAGCTGGGGACTACATACGTAATACCAGTCTAATGAATTCCTCAGGAACATCTCTACATCCTGTTGAAGTAATATTCTGATCATTGGCATATAGTCTAACAATGGTCAGAATTCAACATTTTCAAATCAATAGTACATCACAGCCACAAAACAGCACAAAGACTGGCTTCACAAACCCGCCCAACACCAATCAAAGCTTACACATGCTCATTACAATCTAAGGTAGAACTACATCTGCACGGAAATAGATTGTTTTAACAAGACATTCATGGTGCAAAGGAACAGACCAGCAGGTCTCTTCATTAGTTTATCAGCATATGGAAATTTTATCTACATACATTACCATTCTCAATGCTCTCTGACAAGCTGAAATATTTTTTCCATTCATTATGTAACTCAGTTTATATTAATGCCCAAAATTAAATGTCAAAATCTTTTTATTAGTCCAATATCATATATATCATTCGACATTTCAACAAGTGAAAAAAAATGCACCCCATGGGCTAAATTGCTAACATTTCCAATTTGACACATTTAGTGAACCTTGCAATACTACGATAACACATTCCTTCCCTGAGAAATATCATAAAGCAGCATTAAATGTTTGTAATAGGTATTAAAATGTCATATCTGTCAGGATATATTACAGGTATTTGGTACAATCAATTATGATAAATGATATCTTAAAATAATCATTTTTTCTTATTGTGAAGAACATTTTAATAATCTAAGGAACCACTGATGCCAATAAAAGAACCTTTATTTTTAAGAGTGTAGTATATGATTATCACCAATCGATCCCCTGAATGATGGGTCAAATTACAGGCAACAGATAAGAAACATGGAATTTTATAAATCAAAAGGAGCACCAGTCTGTATGTTTTCCTTGCTTAAAACATGACTTTTATTATGCTTTGGCATTTCTATACAATATACTATCAAAATAATGACTATCCAAAAATGGGAAAAACACTGTCTAAATTCATTTTTCTTTTTAGATGAGGTGTAATGAAGCACTCCAAAAATAAAGAGCAAAGGTCTATCAGTGTGTGTGTGTTTTACGGCGTTTGGCTCGGGTCTCTCTCTCAGTGTGTTGTTGTGAAGTGGACTGATTTTGAGCACTGAGGGATTGCAGGGCTTGAACTCGCTGTAGGCGTTTACTGAGCTCACTTTCACATGCCTGGACCAGCGCTGATGTCCTTTCACTGTCCCAGCCCAACACCTCCATCATAACCGCCACTCCATGCCCCGCCACCATCTGCATAAAAATGCATCCATTTGAGACAATAATTATATGCCCTTAAATATAACCAAACACAAAAATGTACCTGTTTTTATTACATAATTACTTTGTATTATATAATATAGTTATATTAGGATTAGGTTTTCAAAATCACTTAATTTTTATAAACTGATAACAGACTGATCATACTCTTGTGGCTTGTGCTCATTCCACTGAAAAGAGCGAGTGACCCCTACTGACATATGACTGAAAGTTCAGTCAAAATTAACCCTATGCAACATCTACTTCTCACAAACCAATAAAATCAAGTCCTGCCTTATTTTTTCCAGTTGAACACCCTGAAATGTCGTTTTACGCAGGTAAAATGGGCTTTGAATGATGTTCATGTTGACTTCCGCTGTCTAGTGTAAAATAATGTTAAATATGCTTGGTTTTTACACCATTCTTAAGAAATTGTGGGAGGTGTTAGAACAGTGTAAGATGTCACACCTGTAGCTCTTCATTGGACAGTCTGGTCTCTGGGTATTTTTTTTCCTTCAGGACCATTAGCGTTATGGAGCTGAACCCTGCTGCGGCCTCCACCTGCACCCCATCTGTCTCATCTAGTCTAGCGCCTGCAGCAATGACAGTGGTTAACGTCCTGAAAGCACTGGAAAGATTAGGGCTGTCACAGCAACAGATAAGCTGTTGATCATCCAAGCTGCTACTTTTCTTCATTCCACCAAGTACTGATAAAATGAACTCGTATGAACTGGTACAATATTTAGAAATGGTTCAGCGATGCCATCTAGTGGAAGCAGAGTCAAAGCAACAGTAAAGGAATAGTTCACCCAAAAATTAATATTTGCTGAAAATTTACTCACCCTCAGGCCACCCAAGATGTAGATGAGTTTGTTTGTTTTTTATCAGATTTCCAAAACTTTAGCATTACATCACTAGCTCACCAATGGATACTCTGCAGTGAATGGGTGCCGTCAGAATGAGAGTAATGATAAAAACATCACAATAATTTACAAGTAAGCCACACAACTCCTGTCCATCAATTAACATGTTGTGAACTGAAAATGCATGTTTGTAATAAAATCTATTATTAAGATGTTTTTAACTCCAAACTGTTTTTGGCTAAAATAGGAGTGTTCTATCCATAAAACTGCTTTCTCTATTCAAAAAAAAAGTCTTCTCGTCTAATTCAGGAGAGGAACATGCACAGATCAAAATGACTCTAAACAAATATGTCGGTGGATTTTGATATGGGAGAACAACAGGGGATGGAATTTATCACTGTTGTAAATGTTATTATGGATTATGGGCTGGTATTCTGGCAAGAAACTATGGTTTTAAAGTTAAAATGCCCTATTGGTGAATTTGTTTCTTACAAACACATAGCTCTTGCCTTCACAAGACATTCATTTATGGACTGGAGTCATGTGGATTGCTTGTGGATTGCTGTGATGTTTTTATCAGCTGTTTGGACTTTCATTCTGATGGCACCCATCCACTACAAGAGGATCAATTGATGAGTAGGAGATGTAAAGCTAAATTTCTCAAAAATGTGTTCAATGAAAGAAAAAAAACTATGAAACTATTCCTTTAAATAACTGCTATGACTTTACTTGGGGATTTTTCTTGTATTGCTGGTATCTGAAACATATCCCTACTTTGTTCTTGTGGGTCCCAGGTGCCTTCTTGCTCCATGGCTTTCAAATAGAGCCTCAGTAACTCTTTGGACTGTCTCTCTTCTTCCCTGCGGTCCAGCATTCTTTGCAGAGTGTCCTGTAGGACCTGGGTTTTTTGCTGTGAGAAGTCCAACGCTGCAGCCAGATCTGAGCACGGCACATCAATCAGACTCTGTAACACATTTACACAATTATTTTCTGAAAATCACAGTAAAACATTGCGTATTTATACACTATAACTTTTCCACGACATTCTAATTTATTGAGATGCACCTGTAAATGATATTGCAAAATAACAAGCCAGAATCACACAGACCTGTAGATCTGCCTCAGACATGAGGATAATACTGGCCAGGTCCTGTCTGAGCTGCTCTGCCAAACTGTGCCAAGATTCAAAGCCATCAACATTGTCTTTTCCATCTACCTCAACATCAGTGGACTTTCTGCAAGACTGTGCTGTCCCTGCATCAACTAACAAAATATACCAGTTTAGATTAGTTAATGTGCTGAACAAATAATAATAATAAAAAAACATCCTGGAATATCCTGGTTAGATTTCACCTTGATGAGAATGCATCCATGTTTCATCAGCATGCAACAGCATGAATTTTGTATTTGCTGGCAGACACAAAAAGTAAGCCTCATCTTCTACAATGGTCCCATCATCTTCTAGCACCACTGTGACAGATGCACTGGGACTGAACCCTAGAGCCTCACCACCTGTGGGTGACAGAAATAAAGAGAACGTGTCAAATGACAAATAAGAGCATAGGATGAAACGAGAAATTAAACAATCCTCAACTGATTCTGAAAACTTATTAAAAATATTTTTAAATGTAAAATGTGTGTGTGTGTGTATATATATATATATATATATATATTCATTATTATTACTTTAATTTATTAATTCAACTTTTGTTACTCTTATTTTTCTATACTCATCTTTATGTTCTAAAATAATCTAAAACTTGACTCTTAGCCTACGTCTTTTAATTTAAATTATGCCTACTGTATGTAAAACATTTTCAATTACCACTGATTTAAATGTGCAGTATAGATAATCTGTTTCAGAATTTCATCTAAAAAGGCTATTTACTCAATTCAGGCTGAATTCACCCACCTTTTATTTTGAGCTGATCCAGAGAGGTTACCGCCAGTCCGTAATACTTGTGTCGGCTAATGTTACACACTTTACACGCTTTTACTTCTGCCATGATGATAGTCAGTTCAAAGTTCAGAATTCGTATCTTCAAGGCTTCACACTTTGTTAATGGTTGTTATTTTGTGTCTAAAACCACATAAATCACATTACATGTAATATTGTCACCATCTGTCTGACAATGTATCACAAAAGATTGAAAATAAATACATTTCGGCTTCCGTGTTTTGAAATGTGCTGATCGAATCTGTAACAGCTCGGTGGCCTTGCGATGTGAACGAATCGTTCTTTTGATCCGAATCTTTTAAACGAATCGTTTGAACTGATTCACAAAAACGGACGAGCTCTGTAATACCGTTTTTCTCGATTGCCAACACACAATTCATGAAACAATGCACCATTTTCTCACAACTATTAACACAATCTCAAAACTAAATATGCCTAACAATTTGTACAAACTTCAAACTTCCAGGTCAAAGTCAAACATTTTAGCCAAAAACATATTCTCATTTGTCAGACTCAAACTTTGGTCTCAGATGACACACAAACCTGACAAATACACAGACTACTTTCCTGTATAGAGAACCAAATTCTCACTAGCTTAAACCAATTTGTTGAATAAAGCACTCTTTCTGCTAAACGTTAAACACGTTCAGGCAGTTAGGCTCTATTTGCAAATCTCAAGCACTTTTTCTGCAAAACTCTGAACACATTCTTAGAAAGAGTAAGGTTTAGAGAGTGTTATCAAGGCTGGATCTGTCAGACCAGAGGGTTTTTTTCTCTTTGTCTATCAAAAAAGACATACAGTATTTGAGTGTACTGTAACATGCTATTCATTTTTAGTTTTATTTGACCTTTTTGGCCTTTGCAGTTGGACTGCATTATTTCTGCAGTATCCAAGTGCTAAATATATATAAACATTCAGAACTATTCAATATTCAGCACAATACTATTCTTGCAGTACATAGGCCTATACAATATATTCACCTTACTCAGTTGTAATTACTATAATTTTTTACAGAATTGCAAAATTGTTTACTCAATACAATATACTTTTTTTCTGTAATGTTCTGGAAGCAGTCTTCTCCATTTTTCTCTGTAGTGTCTAATGAATGCTCTGTAGTGTTTATTTTATTGTCTCGTGTGTGTGATCCGAGAGCACTGTTTGATTTTGAGTGCAAGTGAAATGGTTTTGCAGTGATTGTTTGATTTTGATGGAAGAGTCAGAGGTTTCGTGAATTTAGTTTGAGTATTTGGATTTGCGCTTAAGGTTTTGAGAAAATGAGTGATGGTTTCAAGAAACGTGTTTTAGCTATTAAAAAAAAACTAATGTTCACACATGGATAAATGTGTGCTAGTTGTGTTCATTTTGTGATTCTTGAGGTAGTTATATTGTGTGTTTGTGTTTTCTAAATGAGAACATGGTTAAACCTGTGCAAAATGATGCTGTTCTTGTGTAGAGTTTTGCAGAATGAGCAAATTGGAACATGTGTGAAAGCAGGTGAAATGTTAAAAGTTTTGAGAAACGTGTCTTTGTTTTGAGAACTGTATGACTGGTTTGGAAAACTGTGCCAAATGAATCAGTTATAGTGTGTTAGCAATCAAGAAAAAAACTGTAATATTCACTTTGAACTCGTTCTTTGAAACGAACAGTTCAAAAGAACCGATCAATGCAAATGACTCGAACTTCGTTTGACTAGTTCAGACAGAAGTAATCGAGCACCGTGTATCCACATAACCCCTTATGGATTCTTCCTCAGCCAGTAGATTTAACATTACTGAAGATGAGACAGAGAGACGGGAGTAATGAGATGGAAGTAATGAGAGCAAAGGAGTATTTAGGGCTTATGTATGGAAATAATATACGGATATACACAGATGCCTCCAAAAAAGAGGGAGAGTAGGAGTGGCAGTTAATGCGCCAAAGTTACTGATGAAGAAAAAAGCTAGAATAAGTGATCAACTGTCAGTATATACAGGTGAATTGATGGCTATTCTGCTAGCAGTAGGCTACAACCAATTAAGGAAAGATAAATACAAAATGCAGTAATTTGTTCAGATTCATATTCAGCAATAGACAGTATTGATAACCAAAAATCAGAATCAAGGCCAGATTTAATCATGGAAATCCTTCAAAATCTCTTTGAGTTAAAACAAAGTAGAATAGAAGTACAGTTTATGTGGGTTCCAGCCCATGTGGGAATTAAAGGAAATGAAGAAGCAGATAAATTAGCTAAGCAAGCAGTAGATGATGAAATAGTAGTAGAAATTGAGCTATCACATAGTATAAGAGAAATAAAATCAGTAATAAAGGAGAAAGTGATTAAAAAGTGGCAACAGTATTGGGATAATGAGACTAAAGGGAGACATTTATATGCAATACAAAAGAAAGTGGGAAAAGGTAGAAAAAGTGGGAGAAATAGGAGGGAGGAAAGTATAATTACAAGACTAAGAGTGGGACATACAGGTTTGAATAAAACATTACATTTAATATCTAAACATCCAACGGGATTGTGTGAGAAATGTGGACAGAGTGAAACTGTAGAACATGTGATTATTAATTGTAAGGGTTATGATGAAGAAAGAGAAGTGCTAAGAGAACAAGTATGGATGAATGAAGGAAAAGAGTTAACGTTAAAGAATATATTAGACTCAGACATAGGAAATAGTACGATAAATGTGTTGTTTCAGTTTCTGAAGAATACAGGTTTAATGGAGAGAATGTAGGATAAGTATATACAGAGAGGTAGAAGATGCTGATATAGTGTGGGTAGAACGGAAAGTATATCTAACGGGTAAATAAGGATATAGTGGGATATTGGGATTTAAAGGGAATTGGGGTGGAAACTGGAGGAGCTGAACACGCAGCGCCAGTGTATTTATTTATTTCTTTTTCTTTGTAATGGGGGGGTTAGAAAATGTTAAGAGATAGAAGAAATGTTTCTGATCCAAGCTACCTGATGATGGCAGTAATGCACTATTAAGTGCGGTTGCCAGTAAAAGAAAGAAGAAGAAGAATCGCGCACCGGTGGAGTGTTAGCGTCATTAGCCTTCTGGCTAACATCTCTGAGAAGATGGCATCCCCGGACCAACCTGACCACCAAAATCAGGTAGCTGATAACGTTCAACCAGCTAACAACATGCATTTGATTTTTCCGCCGTGGGCCTGCACAGTAAATGCACGATTTGTCACGCTGTAATTGTTGATAAGCTCATAATCTGGCAGTCCCATGTTGTTTTGGAAACGTTTTAGCTGATTTGCTAGCGCCCTGTTCACTGTCTCAACCCATGCAGTTAGACAGATGTGTGTGACAGGTGCAGGCCGCAGAGAATACGCATACAGGAGATTCCTCTGCAGATATTAATGTGTCAGTCTCTGTGAAATAATATAAGTGCTATATAGACAAGTATCCAGTAATATTCAGTCAGGGTCGTTGACCCTGAAAACATGACACATTCATCTCTCCATGTGCTCATCTGTCTCAGTTTTATCTGTTTACAGCCGACATACAAGCATTATTTATGAAATGTATCAGCAAAGAATTAAAGGGATAGTTCACCCTGTCATCATTTACCCACATTCATCTTGTTCCAAACCTGCATCTTTGAAAAATAAAGGTAGGCTATGTTAGAGAGATATGATACTTTAACAGATTCAGGGTTGATACAAAATCAGTAATGGAAAGAAAAAAAAAAAATAAATAAAATCAAAGGATGTAAACACATTCATTTTAACTGCATTCTTAACTGAATTAGTATAAGAACATGATGTCTCACATTTGTTTCAGGCTGTGTGCTTATATGTTTTATATTTGTAATAGTTTATAATAAAAATATATTTATAAATTATATTAATTGACAATATTTCATACATTTTATTTTAAAATTGATCATATTCATTTTTATTAATAGCCTGCTTAATTCAACTTTATTACTTAAATTTTTTTTACTCATCTTTATCTTCTAAAATTTTAAACCTGATTCATGCTCTTATATTTTTCTTTAAATTATGTAAAGTACTTTTAATTATTACAACTTGTATTCTATATAAATCAACAATGAATTAAAGGGATAACAGTCTTTCATTATATTTTAATTGGGACACAAGACCTGATGTTATCCTCAATCACTATTCATTTCCAATGCATATTTTTACCATGATTTTTTTTTCAACTAATGACAGACTTTTCATTTTTGGGCTTGCAATCTTCTTAGCTAAATGTTCTTGTAATTAATTTAACGTCTCAGCTTTAAGGTTAGGATGTGAATCTCGCTCGCATGATAATTCCTGTGCTTTTTTCTCTATTGAATACTGTTAATGGAAACATAAGTTTGTCATAAGTACTTGCATAGGAAACCTATGAATGCTATGACTGTTTCAGATATGCTTATTTTTAATCCGTTTTTTTTGGAAGTGTGTTGAGGATGCCTGGCCTGTATTCTGAAGTTAAGAACGGTTGCAATCAGTGTGTCAACCCTGTTGGTGTGTGTTTGCGCAGTGTGAAAATGACAGTTATAATTCTTAACATACAAAATCTGTTGCCAGCTTCAGAATGTTTGCAATGTTGCCGTTTGTTAGAGAGTGTAAACCAGCCTAGATAAGAAGTTCATTGTGCTGATTTTTGGCCTATTTTTGGGAGTAATGAAATGCCTTTAGTTACAATCAGATTTTGAAAATCTGCAGCTCTTACATAGCAGATGTTGTAGCATAGACATTAAAATTAGAGCTTTTACACAAAAAATGAAAAATATATTAAAATGGAGAACAATTGTTTTGAATTATTAAAATTTCAATAATTATATAATAATTGCAATATTTTTCTGTTTTTATCAAATAAATGCAGTCTTGTTGAACAAAAGAATCTTGTTTCAAAAACCCCAAAATTTACAACACTGATATATAAACTGTTACTACTGTGTCCTTGAGCCTAACGTTTAGCCCAAGGCTGCTTTCAGAAGACTACTACTTTTACAGTAAGTCAGTTTTTCTTAAAAGAGTCAACTGAATGGCTAATTAGTAAATTAAATATCCTAATTGGAACCTTGCAGGCTTACTTAGTGCTCTAAAGTGGATCTAACAAATGGTATCATGCACTTATCAGAACCAAAACAGTGAAGAGACTGAAGAGACTCCAAGCCTGGTGCAATTGCACAATGATGATAAAGGCAGGAGTATTAATGGCACTAAACGGCAATCAGCAATGCAGTAAACTCTAAAGTCCATCAAGAATCATATTACAGTGTATAGACAGTCAGGGTTAGTGGAACTTGAGGTTAAACATTATAAATGTTTACTCTGTCACTTTTGATTGATTTTATACATCCTTGCTGAAATTTATTTAAAAAAAAAAAATAATTCTTTGGTTAAAGCCGTCATGTAGTGTCAAATTCTGTACTGTAAAATACAGGTGCATCTCAATAAATTAGAATGTCATGGAAAAGTGTGTGCATTGAATTTATTTAATACACGAGTTTCACAGTTTGAGTTTAATTACTGAAATAAATGAACTTTTCCACGACATTCTAATTTATTGAGATGCACCTGTAATAGAATCAAATGTCATAAATGCTGCCACTAGATGGCGCTGTAATACAAGGCTGCTGTTCTCTTTCAGAACGCTGCTCCGGCCAGAGAAGAGGTGCCTCCAAGAGAAGCGCTGGTAAGTGATTATGAGTCTGACTCACCAGCATCCGTTTTATACCAGTACAAACAGACTGAAACACCGGATTGAATTTGAATGAATTGGTTTGCATTAACAATATTATT
Organism: Sinocyclocheilus anshuiensis; assembly: GCF_001515605.1. NCBI lineage: Eukaryota > Metazoa > Chordata > Actinopteri > Cypriniformes > Cyprinidae > Sinocyclocheilus > Sinocyclocheilus anshuiensis. The sequence goes on along the minus strand of NW_015560626.1, from coordinate 706,951 downwards.
ACCATATGCGTATAATAAAATAGGGGGGAAAAAAAACTGTTAGCAAAAATGGTATGGTTCTGCTTTTTGTATTGCCTGCTTTTTTAATTGGTTGAGTTTTATAAGAATGCTCTGCTCTGAAATTTAATTGGATGAGTCACGTTCAAGGACATTATTTGAATATTTCTTGGTCATTGGTGTCTTTAGTCATATTGCTGTTGTTGTAAAACAATAACCCAGACGAGGCTGTATTTTACAGAGAATTTACCACTTTATTAGTCTTGTAGGTCTATAGGTACACTACTGTTCAAATGTTTGGGGTCAGTGAGATTATATATACATATACATATAAATGGGTTTTTCCTGGTGGTACCATGCTGATCATGTGCACACATACTGTACTGTACCTTCAACTGGCTGAAGCAAACACTATTTACAAGCAATGTATTTAGGTGTTCTAATAATTAGTCAAAGAAAACAACAATTATCAGGTTCAAGCATATTCTACAAAATGCTGACTTGTTGAACAATTATTAAATACAGCATAACAGCTAAAAGGGGTCCTTTTACAGCATAGTTGAACATAAACATAAGATTGCATTAAAGCCATTTTGTCCATCTACTACACAGTGCACAACCACAGGTAGAACATTTCAGCTTTCTATTTTTCATTTTATAAAACCTCTTCATCCACATTGATCCCAATATAGATTTATCCATTTATAATAGAGTCTTTATAGAAAACAAAAATTTTTCTTGCATCATGAAATATAAGCACAGCAGGGTAACATGCATTAGAGCTACAATTTGCTCTACCTGCTTAGCATTTCTCATATTAACAAATCTCATGGAAATCACAAACAAATCATATACTGTCGTAATCGTGCTTATTTGCTTCATGTTTTGTGTGTTTAAATGTTTCTCAGGTTTTGCTGTGGACAGAACAGAATGTTGAAGTTTAGGAGAAGCTTGTGATCGGAAGAGACAGGGCGGGTTATGAACGTGTATATGTGTGACATATGAACAGCGAATGAGTTTCCACTGAGTCATAACCGCGATTGCGGAAGAGAAAACAGACTGAGACAGAACAAAAACATACAGAGACAGCACTGTAAGCTGCTAATGCTAATCCGATCGCGTAATTCTGTGGAAAATGAATAGAAATGATGATTCTGTGAAAAGAAATGCAAAGTAAACGTGTAAAGATATCAATATTTCACCTAATGTGCTCACTTCTGGACTAAACGCTCTAATGGACAGTGGATGCTGTTTAGTGAAGCTTTTCTATTTCTATCAAATGCTGTTTATTTTAACTTTTTTTGTAAATTTATCTATTAATCAAATAAAGAAATATCCACAAGTTTCCACAAAAATATTAAGCAGCACAACTGTTTTCAGCATTGATAATTATAATAAGAAATGTTTCTTGAGCATCGAATCAGCATATTAGAATGATTTCTGAAGGATTGTGCGACACTGAAGACTGGAGTAATGGCTGCTGAAAATTCAGCTTTGCACAGACATAAATTACATTTGAAAATACATTAAAACAGAAAACTTTTAGTTTAAATTGTAATAATAATATTGCACAAAAATATTAAAGGGGTCATATGATGCTTTTTTAAAGATCATTAGAGTCTTAACTTTGATAAAGTATATCTCTTTGGATTTGAGACTTTAGTCTTTGCAACTTCAGGGATCTTATCTATGCACAATCAGCTCAAAGCACTGTCCTTAACAGCGGGGAAAAATGTTGATTATTAAGGCTTCTTGGCTTTCTAACTGCTTGACAAGTCCCCCTTTTTTTCCTCTGCTTTTCTCATTTTGATTAGCTGCTCTTTCCCAGTTAAGTGGATTATTACAGCTCAAGATAATTCATGTCACAAGGCATTATTTGGATGGGGTGAATAATTGAAATCTGTGTCTGAAAGGATTTGATGTGGATGAGCGGAAGGGGAATAGTGGCAGGGCTGGAGGGAGGCTCTGAGCGCGAGTGCCGGGGTGTCAGGCTGGGGACACCAGTCACGTTAACAGGTTCTGACTCACCTCGCCCTCCTCGGTGGCAGGCGACTCTGGCTGGAGTCTGAGCTAGAGCAGGTTTGGACCTGCGCTGCACTCTGGCCTGTCAGTCAAACCCAGTACCAGTCGCGTTCAGGGGTGAGCTCTCGCCTCCAGGGGTTGTCCTTCCTGGCCTGTCCCTCTCCCACACACTGCGCCCTACTTCATTATTTCTTTATTTAACCGCCCCCTCACTTTTTCCTTTTCTTTCCTTTCTTCTCATTTCCTTTCCTTTCTGTTATTTTCCTTCTCCATTTCCTTTTTACTTTCATTTTTGTTCTTTTCCTTTTCTTTCCATTTTCACTTTGATTTTAATGCCCTGTATATTTCCCTTTCCCTTGTATTGCTCTTTGCTTGTATATTTCCCGTTCCCTTTCCTTTTAATTTCTTTTACTTTTTTCTTCCCTTTGAGCGCGAGTGCCGGGGTGTCAGGCTGGGGACACCAGTCACGTTAACAGGTTCTGACTCACCTCGCCCTCCTCGGTGGCAGGCGACTCTGGCTGGAGTCTGAGCTAGAGCAGGTTTGGACCTGCGCTGCACTCTGGCCTGTCAGTCAAACCCAGTACCAGTCGCGTTCAGGGGTGAGCTCTCGCCTCCAGGGGTTGTCCTTCCTGGCCTGTCCCTCTCCCACACACTGCGCCCTACTTCATTATTTCTTTATTTAACCGCCCCCTCACTTTTTCCTTTTCTTTCCTTTCTTCTCATTTCCTTTCCTTTCTGTTATTTTCCTTCTCCATTTCCTTTTTACTTTCATTTTTGTTCTTTTCCTTTTCTTTCCATTTTCACTTTGATTTCACACCTTTTAATTTCTTTTACTTTTTTCTTCCCTTTACTTTTCTATCTCTTCTTTTCCTTGTTTATTTACTTTCTTTGTGTTCTTTTCTTTCCATTTTCACCTTCATTTTCCTGTCCTTTTACATTTCCCTTTCCTTCCATTTCTTTACATTTGCCATTGCCTTTTCCTTGTCTTTTCCCCTTTCCTATTCCCTTTCATTTTCCTTTCCTTTTCTTTTCTTTTCTTTTCTCTTTTCTTTTCTTTTCTTTTCTTTTCTTTTCTTTTCTTTTCCCTTTCACTTTCATGTCCTTTTGCCTTTACTTTTCCTGTTACGTTTCCCTTTCATGTCCTTTTCCTTTTCTTTACTTTCTGTTCTCTGCCCTTTTCATTTCTTTTCTTTTTCCCTTTACATTTCCCTTTTCTTGTAATTTCCTTTTTTTCTCCTTATTTGGTTCCTTTTCTTTTTATTACTTTTTTGTTCTATGATTTTTCCTGTTTCTTTCCCCTTTCATTTCCATTTGCCTTTCCTTTTTCCCCTTTACATTTCCCTTTTCTTTCACTATAATGTCCCTTTCCTAACTTTTTGATTTTCTTTTCGTTTTGTTCTTTTCCATGGAGATTTTCCTCTATATTACATTTTTTCTCTCCTTTCTATTCCTTTGCATTCCTTTCTGTTCGATTTCCTTTTCCTTTCCATTTCTGTTACCTTTTCCCTGTCCTTTTCCTTCGTCTGTTCTTTTTCCCTTTGTCCCCTGTCCCTCTTCCTTTTCCTTTCCTGTCTTGTCCTCTTTCCTCTTTCTTTTTTCCCAGTCTACACCTGACAGTCACAACCATAGGCACATCAGCCCATGCATTAATTATTAAATCACAGAATGCCCATAAACTCCTAACTGAGTAACACACCTGAATTTACATGTAGCAGCAAAAGTCAAAGATTTAACCATATACTCAGGCTTGGTGGAGTTAAACATCAACCCACCAAATCCCCTCAGGCTGTCAGAGAACCATGTTTGTCAGCTCTCTTGTTTGCCTTTTAGACTTCTGTGGTGAGCTTTCTGCCTCAAAGGTGTGTGAAAGGTTAAATATCTTTCCCTCCAGTGGTGTTTTGCGGTACCCTCCTGCGATCTACCGACAGTGACTGTAACGCTCAGCATGTTGGCATGGTAACTGCCGGCTCCATGGGACACACTCCCATCCTCGCTCTGCCCGCTGGGGCTCCACCGTGCGCCCCAAATATCACTGGCCTCCTGTGGAAAGAGTGAGGGATGCAGGAGCAGAGGGAGGAGGTGAAAGGAGGAGGGAGGGGGAGAAAAAAAAAGGAAAGTTGTCAGAAGAACATCCCACTCTCGCCGCAACTTCAAAAGCTCCCCTTCCCCAGGATATTAAGCAACTGTGATGAAAAATTTAGCAAGCGTTAAATAAGGCGCTTTGAAGTGATCTGTTTTGGCTCGGCAGTCTCTGAATTTCCGGAGCCCCTCTGCTATCACCACTACGCTGGAAAAAAAGAGACAACATCCCCAAAGTCTAGGAATTGGGGTCTGCCTGACGGTATGCCAATGTTGACTTTGGCCATTGCGTTGACTTGGTGCTCTATCTCATTTACACCATTATTTTCTTTATATTATACACCTTGCTGTTGCCTTTTGCCCTCTAGGCATTGGAGACACATCTGTTGCTCAAATGTTGGTTTTGAAATGTGCTTCCACCTTGCAGGGATTCGTTTAAAATAACACAGATGGTAGAAAGTATAGGTGATCCACCAGGAGCATTCATTATAGGTGAGGTTTGATCTATGGGTCACTGTAGACATTTTGGGACTTTTGACTTTTGTTTCAATTTCTCTGGTTCCTGATTACGAAACTTGAAAGTTAATTATTGAGGGAATGAGGGGTGGTTAGCCAGTAATAACCCAAAAGACTTACTCTGTGCTCACTTTCAAACGGTGCTGCAATTTAATTTGCCTTGGGATCCATCCTCGGACTTTTCTCTTTTTTCCTCCCCTTTGCTCAGTACTTTAATTGTAATTGTAATCCTTTATTGGAGCTGTCTGCAGTAAAGGAGAGTTATGGTTGGCATGGGGGCATGGGCCACAGAGATATTTCATTATTGTTGGGGATGATGGTCACTAGGTGGCGATGAGCGGGCAAATGAGGGGTCTCTCATTCCTGAGAGATTGCCTTGAGGATCTGACTGGGTTGATTGAAGCAGCACACCTTGGCAGAACATACTTTCCAAAGGTATCGGTGCCCAGTCTGTTTCCTGTTCTATGCGTTTCACCGACGTTTTGGCTGGAAAAAGACAATGCTGTCTGCACCAAACCCTTATTTACATATATCTTATTTTATATGTCCTTCTGGGAGCAATTTTTTTATATATATGTAAATATCCAAATATGTATATATATTAGTTAAGGCGAATTCATTTGATTACAAATTACAGACATTCATAATGTTACAAAAGATTTCAGTTTTAAATAAATGTTTTCTGTTCATCAAAGAATCCTGCAAAAATGTGTTCAACAACATTGACAATAAGAAATGTTTCTTGAGCACCAAATCAGCATAATAGAACAAATTCTGAAAGATATATATGCATTATATTTTAATTTAACAAATAAATAGTTTAAATAAAAAAATTAATAGTTTAAATAAAATAAAAAATATATACAAAAAAATAATAAAAATGTTGTTAGTTAGGTCAATGTGACACTAAAAACAGAAGTAATTAATTTTTTTATTATTTATATATATAATATGCATTGTTTATTACATAAAAAATAAATCTAAAAAAGTCTACATAATAAAATTTTGTTAGTTAGGTCAAAGTGACACTTAAAACTGAATGAATTGTTTATTTTATATATATATATTATTAAATTAAATATTCTCCATGATATTAAAATTAAAAAGTCAATATTAAATATAAAAATATAAGGTAAAAAATATTAGGTCAGCATTTATCCGACAAAAAAAAAAAATGTAGAATGTTTGCTGAAACTATTAATGTGCTCATACAGTATGCATTTTGGAGATGTATAAATAGGTTGAGGAATTATTGACCTCAACTCACATGTGTTTGTGTGAGATGTGGAAGTTTATTTAGTGTTGTTGCAATTGGCACTGTCTTGTCCTGAGCTGTTTGAGCTTGTGGTTAATGATACAGGAAAGGCCTGCGGTTTTATTGTTGCTGTGTTGCACTTTTCCGCCCCCCACCAACCTTGTCTCAGCCGCCTTGAAAGGGCTCTGTATGAATTTTCACTGTCACATCCAAGGGCGAGCAGCACAGGGTCAGCTAATTGCTTTTATAATTATGATTTCACGTCAGATTTATCGTGCATGCTTGAAGTCTGCAGATCAGGGGCTTCGGAAAATGTGTTTACAGCTCTTGGCTCGACTCATTCTCCTGTTTCAGTCGTTCTTTTTGACACAATTTACCAGATTAGAGGTGAATAGATGAGACCTGGCTTCCTCTTCAAGCCCCAGTGTGTATAATTTCAGAACTCCATCTGTAAAGTCCCCTACTGAATGTGTTTGTTTACTGCTGTGAAATGCTCATTAAATGACCGAGGGATGACACAAACCAGAAATCCCAGTTTTGCGTTTGAACCGTGAAATGGCGTCTCTCCGATCCTCATTTGTTTTCGGCCTTACTCTATGACACTAGTCTGAGTGACTGTGTTATTTAGCCTCTTTTATAGTAGTTTCCATAACTGTAAATGGTTAGTTTTTGATGTTGGTCATATATATTTTTTTCTGGTTCTCTTTGAAAAGGCAGTGCAGATAAAGACGAGTGGCGCCCAGATTTCTTTACATTGTGGTTTTGGTCTCATGTGTGCTGTTGGACCAGATTTCTGGAGCCGGTCCCCCAAGGCCAAATTCAACAGATTTATGGCCGGACATCTTCCCACATGAAAAGCCCATTTCTTTTGTTTTAATTTTCTTCTTTTGTGTGTGTGTGTGTGTGTGTGTGTGTGTGTGTGTG
>NW_015560626.1:695226-698952 GCF_001515605.1 Sinocyclocheilus anshuiensis | reverse complement strand
TCACATCCACGGGCGAGCAGCACAGGGTCAGCTAATTGCTTTTATAATTATGATTTCACGTCAGATTTATCGTGCATGCTTGAAGTCTGCAGATCAGGGGCTTCGGAAAATGTGTTTACAGCTCTTGGCTCGACTCATTCTCCTGTTTCAGTCGTTCTTTTTGACACAATTTACCAGATTAGAGGTGAATAGATGAGACCTGGCTTCCTCTTCAAGCCCCAGTGTGTAGAATTTCACAACTCCATCTGTAAACTCCCCTACTGAATGTGTTTGTTTACTGCTGTGAAATGCTCATTAAATGACCGAGGGATGACACAAATCCCAAATCCCAGTTTTGCGTTTGAACCGTGAAATGGCGTCTCTCCGATCCTCATTTGTTTTCGGCTATGACACTTGACACTAGTCTGAGTGACTGTGTTATTTAGCCTCTTTTATAGTAGTTTCCATAACTGTAAATGGTTAGTTTTTGATGTTGGTCATATATATTTTTTTCTGGTTCTCTTTGAAAAGGCAGTGCAGATAAAGACGAGTGGCGCCCAGATTTCTTTACATTGTGGTTTTGGTCTCATGTGTGCTGTTGGACCAGATTTCTGGAGCCGGTCCCCCAAGGCCAAATTCAACAGATTTATGGCCGGACATCTTCCCACATGAAAAGCCCATTTCTTTTGTTTTAATTTTCTTCTTTTGTGTGTGTGTGTGTGTGTGTGTGTGTGTGTGTGTGAATTTTGCTTTACAATCTGTTAAGGGGGTCTTTACTGATATCAGATCTTGCTGCTTACTTTTGATGTTTCTCTTGCCAAAGTCTTTTGACTTTAGGTAAAGTCATAATTCAAAGATATCAGCAAATAAACTGATCTCAGCATCAAGAGTAGGGGTCGACCGATTATCAGCCTGGCCGATTATCGGCGCCGATATTAAGCATTTTTATGATTATCGCAGGATTGCGGCTATTAATAATAATTCTACTCATTCCCGCAGGTTCCGCGCTTATAACGCGATGACAGATGACGGAACTTGTCATTTGCACGTACTTTTGAGGCTTGAGAACTCTCATTTTCTGTGCGCATACAGATCGCGATAAGGAGAGTGACAGATTTTAATAATTATTCAAGTGTGGAATGGGGTTTGGCTGAGGAAAAATTTTCAGTCAAAAGATATTTTTTTTTTGCTTTAACCCCTGACTACTACAGCAATTATTAAAACGTTTGTTTAAAAGAATAATCACATAATACGCTATTTCTTCCATGTTTTAATTTTAATGGTAAACCCATTAAATAAAGAGTTTGCCAAAAAATAAAGAGTTTAACTCTTTAAAATAAAGAGTTTACTGTGGGAGTACTACACTCAACCAACACCAGGGAAGGCAGTTTTTGTCAGAGCCCTTGTTATTCTCCATTTTGACATTAATTTTCATTTTTACACCAGACATATATATCGGTTCAAAATATCGGTTATCGGTCTACTTGATCTGTAATAATCGGTATCGGCATCGGCCTTGAAAAACACATATCGGTCGACCCCTAATCAAGAGTTTAAGATATGTTTCCAAACATGTTATTACGTTACATCATAGTGATTGTCGCCACCTAATGTTTACTGTCAAGGTGCAACAGTGCAATGATGGTAACAGATGGTAATACCATGTTACTTGGATAGAAAGTGAGATCCAGACATTTGAGAGCATTTTGTGGAATTATAGATGAATACATAAATGTATTAAAAATAAAAGTTCTAAAACTTTGTTTATATTAGGCAGTTCATTAGGTAGTCTTTTTTTTTTTTGGAAGGAAATTAGTCATTTTATTCAACAAGGATGCATTAAATTGATCAAGATTGACAGGTAAGAGTGTAGTAATTTATTTTTATTGGTTTAAACAGTTTGCTGATTTTATACACTTACGTTTTATAAAATGTAAGTGTAGCAAAGTTCGTAGTGGGAAGAAGGAAGTGACTCAGGTGGGCGGTTGGAGACTCGTGGATCTTTTATTCATTCACTTATAGTTAAACAAAAACACAAAAGTGGCGCTTCCAGCGCGTTCTCAATCTGCCCAGGGCATAAACTCAGTTCTGCCGGTTCTCCTTCTCCGGCTAAGGGATGGCCACGAGTCTCTGTCTCTCTCCCTCAACCACGCTCTCCAGTCTGCCTTTTATCCGGTCTCTCCAGGCTAATTACTGCAATCAGACACAGGTGTTCATCATTTTGCACTTGACCTACTTACTCACCGCTCGTCTCCCGTCCCTCTCTCCCGCTGCAGACTTCGCTGAACCACGTCCCCCTCGCCACATACCCCCACCGCCCGACTCAGGCCTGCAGCCCCCCGCCCCTCCATTTCTGGAGAGGAAGTCGGCTACAGCCATCCGTGCACCCGGCCTGTGGACCACCTTATCACGCTCCGGGAGGATTAGCCTCTCGGCAGCGCTCGGTTCCCCTGTCTCAGGCTCAGGCAGCCGCGGTACCGCCTCCCCTGCCTGCACGGCCGCCTCACCTCCTTGCTTCTCCTTTTCCCAAGAGACATCCGCGCACAAATACCCCAATAAGTGATTAAAAGCTGGCCAATTGGTTCCCAGAATTAGCGGATGCCTGAGGTGCGGGTTAACTGCGACCTCCACGTTATGCTTTTGACCCCGGAACTGGATAGCTAGGAGCACTATAGGATACCTCACCACATCCCCGTGTACGCACCGCACCCGAACCACGCAGCTCTTATCCAATGCCGCCGGCTGAATTAGGCTTTGATGGATCGAGATCTGGTTACATCCTGAATCCACCAGAGCCCAATAAGTACCCCCCTTGATACTCACAGGTATTTGGTACATACCGGCTGGATCGGTGGTAGCCTGTGGGGCGTCCGGGACCCGGATCAGTGTCCCCACCTCCATCACCGGACACCGATCAATAAAGTGCCCTGGGTCCCCGCAATGCCAACAGGCCGGCCCAGGACTCCCCGCTGCCCTGGTGGCAGGAAGCGGATCAAGCAATTGGTCTGGAGAGAGCAGAGGAACGTTAACACCCGAGGCGCTCGAGCTGGCCGGCCCCGCCCCCTTGGAGAGGGGCCGCAGTCCCGTGGAGTCCGGCGCCGGACCGCCCCTCCACCGGGGCTGCGCTGGCGGTGGGAGATTCACCCGGGACCTAGGGAGAGGGACAGGTTTAGAGGTAGGAGAGAGGGGGAGAGAGAGAGAGACAGAGGGCAGGGTTCCGCCCCCCTGGCACGCCACCATCTGGTCCTCCGCCAGTTGAATGGCCAGGTCCAGCGACGCCGGCCGGTGGCACTGGACCCACTGCGCGGTGTTCTTCGGCAACCGTGCGACGAACTGCTCCAGCACCACGCGGTCGATGATCTGGTCGACGTTGCTTCCCCCGGCCAACAGCCATTTGCGGCACGCGTCCCGGAGCTGCTGAGCCATCATGAAGGGCCGGCCATGTTCCCCCAGCTCCAGTGATCGGAAACGCTGACGGTGTTGTTCGTGGTTCAGGCCGACCCGCTGGAGGATGGCTCGCTTGAGGTCGTCGTAGACCAGGAGGTTCTGAACTGGCAGCTGCTGCGCAGCCATCTGGGCCTCCCCTGACAGCAGCGGGATGAGGCGCACTGGCCAGTTCGTCCGGGGCCACCCACATGCCTCCGCGGTCCTCTCAAAGAGGTTGACGAAGGACTCCGGATCATCCTGCGAGCCCAACTTGTTCAACGGCATGTGGGCTGGCAGGGCCGGGGCAGATGGACTTTCCCC
>NW_015560626.1:688526-695106 GCF_001515605.1 Sinocyclocheilus anshuiensis | reverse complement strand
GGCACGCCACCATCTGGTCCTCCGCCAGTTGAATGGCCAGGTCCAGCGACGCCGGCTGGTGGCACTGGACCCACTGCGCGGTGTTCTTCGGCAACCGTGTGACAAACTGTTCCAGCACCACGCGATCGATGATCTGGTCGACGTCGCTTCCCCCGGCCAACAGCCATTTGCGGCACGCATCCCGGAGCTGCTGAGCCATCACGAAGGGCCGGCCATGTTCCCCCAGCTCAAGTGATCGGAACCGCTGACAGTGTTGTTCAGGGTTCCGGCCGACCCGCTGGAGGATGGCTCGCTTGAGGTCGTCGTAGACCAGGAGGTTCTGAACTGGCAGCTGCTGCGCAGCCATCTGGGCCTCCCCTGACAGCAGCGGGATGAGGCGCACTGGCCAGTTCGGCCGGGGCCACCCACATGCCTCGGCGTTCCTCTCAAAGAGGTCGATGAAGGCCTCCAGATCATCCTGAGGGATCAGTTTGTTCAATGGCAGGTGGGCTGGCAGGGCCCGGGCAGATCTCCAGTCTGCCTTTTATCCGGTCTCTCCAGGCTAATTACTGCAATCAGACACAGGTGTTCATCATTTTGCACTTGACCTACTTACTCACCGCTCGTCTCCCGTCCCTCTCTCCCGCTGCAGACTTCGCTGAACCACGCCCCCCTCGCCACAGTAAGCTTACAGTTTTTTTCTTTAATAAAACATTATGGTTTGTTTATATATGTATTTTATATGAAAAAACAAATAGCTTATAAAAATAGGGTTTTTATTTAGCATTTTTCTGTGTGTGTAGTTTTGACACCATTATAGTTTTGATTTTCTCTCTAGAATCATCTGGTACATAAGTTGTAGTTTTAAAGTCCTTGTATAGGGCCCTATGAAATCTGTTTTCTTTTTTCCCTAATTCTGATTTTTTTTCGTTAAAATTTTTCTATTTAAATTTTTCTAGACTCTGTTTTAATAATTAAATTAAATGTATTTATTCAAAAAGCATGTGTAATTAATTGAAATCATGAAGCTTACACAATTTAACTGCAATTTATTAAAAGTTTAACAGAAATTACATTAAGGCTCTATGAAACGTATTTTTTTCTGTTTTCCATTAATTTTCTGGATTGTTTTCTGGATGGTTTCATACGTTTGATAAGCAGAAGCATCTCTAAATAATTGATTTTATTAAAAAAAAAAAATATATATATATTTTTTTTTTCAGAAATACTGTGTTGTGTGTAAATACATTTTTGGGTAAATATTCTTTAAAAATAATGTTTTAATAATAATTTTATTAATAGTAACAGTACTATCAGTACATTAAGTAATATATTTCTGTCACAGTTTCTTCAAGTTAAACCGGACTTTTATTTTGACGGGTTGCTGTGAAGGCCTTTGAGTTTCTATTTGTATATGATATGACGATAGTTTTTCTCACAAGAAACGGTAAAATGCTCACAAAGTGACTCTCAGAGCAGTTCTAGAGATTGTTTATGTACTCATATATCGAGGTGGCAGAGGCTGAGAACACCACGAGCGTCTTGTGCGCTTCAGTATGTGTGTAGTAAACGAAACCCGTGTATGAGCTATTCATTCACACAGAGACATTCAGAACGTGCAGGATTCATATTTAAATAGTCTTTTTGTGGCTTTATATTCACAGACACTAGTCCATATCACGTGGCGTTTTGATTTGGGTGTACTGACCTTTTTTTAATTTATTCATCCAAAATTTGGCAAATTCCATGATATTCTGCGTTATAGGGTAAATTCAGTTTTTATGACCGGATTCCGCAATTGACCTATCGGTAAGCCCCGCCCCTCTGAGTTACTGTTGCGAACTCAGACAGACAAACGCAGTTGCTAACTGTCTTACTAGGCGCGTTTCCATTACAGATTTGCGCAAAACTTTGGCAAACTTTTCGCAATAAAAAAAGTATTGCGAAATGACGGCGTTTCCATTAACCAATGTTATGCGACTAAAACGTAAACCTTTTGCCTCTCGCGATAAGTCATGGCAAAGGATTTTGGTGGGATTTTGACGGATTTTGGCTATATTTATTCAAAGGAGGCGTATGCATGTATCTTTACAGAAGCAGCACAGAGAGACGCTTCAGAAACGTGCGCAGCGCGGCTTGAATAAACACAAGCATTGACTAGAGTGGCCGCAATCAGTTTCAGTGTCTGTATCTGAGCCACACTGCACCGCAGACATGTGCTGTGTAAATTGTCTAAGCATTAATGGTAGGGAAAGCCCCTTATACTGGAGAGCGGCCACGTATGAAGCGTTTCTTGGAGGTTATAGTACATTGAAGAATGATCATATGACTTTTTACATACGCCATGTGACCTGTAAATGTGGAAAAAAACGCTTCCATTGCAGTTTTGCGAATTATTCCTTTTTTGCATTGCCTGAAAAACCACCTTGTGCGAGCGTAAAAACTTTTTTGCGATATATGGGCATTTTTGCGAAATTGACGCGTTTCCATTAGGCGTATTTTCAATTCGCAATTTAAATTTGCGCAATTTGAAGGGTAATGGAAACATGCCTACTGACAGCTGTCAGTGTGAAAACCTTGTCCCTATATATTTTTGATACATTTTGGACACAGAAGGACCACCATTCAAGTGGGACTTAAATATGCCATGGAGGGATATATAAAAGATTTAAAAATAAATATTGTGGGTATTAATTTGGAAGTTAGGGTTTACAGATCACAATGCAAGCGGGAGAAGTCTCATGTTACGTTTGTCATGATCGCGTATGACAACATCCCGGATCAACACTGTTCATGTATTGCAGGGTACGACTAAATTAATTTACATTTAACCAGTTTAATATGAAGAGACAGTGAAATGTAGACCTTTGTTTATGTGTTTTTGCCCTACACTGCAAGACACGAGAACAGTCTGCTATTTAGGTTTGTATGGACTCACTAACTTTAACGTTAGCTAGTATACCTTGCTAAAGCACAAGATGACATTAGCGTTCTGCTTGAGCAGATGAAAATTGTAACTTAATGAGAGTATGACAAACAGAAAACGAACGTTTTTGTCTTCATTGGGATTGGGTTGAATGCTTTGGGACATTTTGTTTTGTTTTGTTTGGGTTTAGGAAATAGAATAAAATAAATTCCATTGCCTATCCTCTCAGGATACCTGGAATCACTGTTACAAATACCCCAGGCACATCATTTTCCGCATCCAAGAAATCATAGGACCCTACTTGTATGAGCTGCTTTTGTCTCTTTCATTAGTGTCTGAATGGCTGTAGTTTCTTAACTTCAACTGTAGTTACCGACATCCAGCATTTTGTTTGTTTGGCGTTCCTGTGGGAAGATTCATAAGATTTGTCAGGTGACTCAAAGCTATCAGCTCAAGGAAAACAAATTAAAACTGCCTGTTCCTAGGTCACCAGTGTCTCTGGTTATTTGTCCATTTCTCCTGATGACTGCCTGTTTCATCAGAACGAGGCTTTGCCATTCTTCAGACACAAGCTTTCATGATAGTTTCGTGTTTGCCTGTATAAGCTGGTAATTAAAGTTTGTCTTCAGTTTGACCACAGAGAATGTTTGTTAGGAAACTGTGTTGACATCTAGCCTGTTAAACATTACAGTCTGTGTCATATTGTTCTCGAAGCCAAGATTTTCCAAGCCAAATACCACTTGCTTCATCTTACTTCCTTTTACGGCCTGTCAAAATGACTGAGAATGTCTCGAATTTAGGAAATTGTGGGTTATAGCCCATTAAATTCTCCAGGGTTCCTTAATTAAACCCTCTTTTATGATGTAAACCCTCTCTTCTGTTTGTCAGCGTGTATTTCTCTCCGTCTGCTCCTTTTCCCTGTGTCTAGATTAATTTTGTATGACATAGTTTAACGTTACACTATCCTCCTTTCACATTGCTCAGTGACCTGATGAGGTTGGGCCGCACTGCCTGGGAACACGCGGTTTATTTTCAGCGCTTTCCTTCTGACGGCCGCAGTTTGCCAACCGCTTTGAAGGCAGGCTTTAATTGAACTCTTTGATTAGCCAGAAATCAATAAAACATAATGTATACTTGCGCCGTAGTTTGTAAAATTTCTGCAAATATATTAATGCTAACAGAACGGCAAGTACAGATCTGTAATTTCTAGTTTTGCTGTAGCCTGCCGAACTGTGTCATTATAAGTTCGCCCGACACGATGATGGAAATATGACAGGATTTTAATTATAGCGTAGCCGTGTTTTTAAAGAGCATGGAAGGAGATCTGTGACACCAGTTTGGCTTGCGCTTTGTAATTACTTCCGTTTGATGTGAAGGTTCTCCTTGGCGGCAGATACGAAGAGTAGTATAGTATGTGATGGAAAGAGAGACTCCATCGCCATATGACTGACGATCGGGTCGAATCAGCGACTGCCTTCCCCCGTCACATGCACACGTCCCCCTCTGCCTCCAATGTCACTTTCAAGGCATAATTACTCCAAGTTGTGTTGATTAGTCTAAGAAGCAATTATGCCAGTTTTTCCGCTGCAAATGAGGAGACATGATGGCCCCCTGATTGACAGGAAACATCTGCTTTAATAAGTAAATGACTATGGTAATGCAGGTACAGAGAGCCTTTGATATGTCAGCATCTTTGTCGTTGCAGGCCCTGTCCCTGTGATTTTAATGAACAGGAGTGGGACTAAAGCCCTGTGTTTCTGACTCCCAGGATCTGTCAGGAGGGAGGACGGCTCGCAGGACCGACCAGCAGGCAGCATTTCGTTTGGAAACGCCTAGCGCTGACAGCAGCTTCTCTGATTTCTGGGAGCGTTTGATCGAATGAATAAGGCAAAATGGAAAAGAGCGTCTCCACGGTGCACCTCGAAAGCCACATTTTTCTAGTTGTACCTCTTTGAAGTGCGCGATTATGTTTGGAAGTCTAGAAATCAGAGAAAAATGCGATGTAATTGACACATTGGGACTGTTCTTTATCTACCTGCGCAGTAAGTTATTAGCTGTTAATTCATCTGCCAACTCCCCTGCAGCGCCTGTTATTTGTTTAAATGGAGGGATTCCCATGGTGCATTTGTAACTACACTGCTGAAATGCTCCTCTCTATAATTATTTAACATTACACGCTGACTTATAGTGGTTATCGGTGCTGGAATATTAACATGGGAAGAGGCGAGGCTGTTTAATCACGACTGAGACTTTGGGCCAGAGTTGTGTTTAGGAGTGCATGGGTTTGCTATGATCTGATTTTGAATGGTATGGCAAATGTTCATTTCCTTGTACAATAAAACTTCAAATTTGGCCTGATTTGAAGGTGTTGGAAACATCTCTTCCAGTAAGACAGAAAGGCTTGTCGAAGACCCTCTGATGGTCCCCTGCTTCTCATCCAGTAGATGCAACAAGACGTCAATGTGCTGAAAAGAAGTACACTTGTAATAAAGCAATGAGGTAGTCTACTTTTCTCTACTCTTCTCGAGTTCACTCCATTGTATCTTACTGTACTATACCAGCCTAGACTTGTCTGCTATTGTAAGAGTACTGTACTGTACTTTACTAAAGTTTAGTCTAGACCAGGGCTTTTAAACTGGGGTTAAAGGACCCACAGGGAACCACAAAGGGGCGCTATTTATTTTATTTATTAATTTGTTTATGTATGTATAGAACTTCAGTATAAAATACGAAATGTAAACATGCCAGATTATTGCACCATTGCTAATTTATATCCTTCTCTGCTGGGGGGGTGCATGAAAAAAAAATTGTTTTACAAAATTTGTAATTGTATAACTGTGCGTTATAAATTAAAAATAAATATAAATTAAATATGTATTATTATTATTTTTAAATAATCATATATATATATATATATATATATATATTTACATTAATACATTTTTGAAATTTGAAAATATTACCAAATTTACATAATTGTGTACTTAAAGGGGTCATCGGATTTTTAAATGTTTGAACATAAATGTGTGTTGGCAGTGTGTACACACAGCCACCCTATAATGATAAAAAAATCCACCCAGTGGTATTTTTTTAATCTCTATAAATAATATCCCCTTTTTCAAATCAAGCCGATTTCAGATTCTTGGCTGTGTGACGTCACACAGACCCAGGCCCCTCCCACGATTGTTGATTGACACTGGTGTTTTATATTAGCTCCGCCCTGAGTGAGCTATGAACAGTCATCCATTGTTTCACCGCCAGAGCAGATGTAGACAAGAATGTCTCCTAAGCGATCGAGGTGTTCTGTTGCTGGATGTAATAACCCCCCTACAATGTTAAAGATCCACCCAGTGGTATTTTTTTAATCTCTAAAAATAATATCCCCTTTTTCAAATCAAGCCATTCTCAGCTTCTTGTCTGTGTGACATCACACAGGCCAAGGCCACTCCCACGATAGTTGATTGACACGGCCGTCTTACCTTAGACCCGCCCTGAGTGAGCTGTAACAGTCCGACCGCCATTGTTTCGATGCTTGAGCAGGGACGTAGACAAGAATGGCTCCTAAGCGATTGAGGCGATTTTGTTGTTGGATGTAATGATGAACATAGCTGTCGTCATTTACTCTCGACAGTCGCTGAAGACGCAGAGGATTAATGTTACTTTCGTTTTTGAAGA
>NW_015560626.1:663449-688510 GCF_001515605.1 Sinocyclocheilus anshuiensis | reverse complement strand
TCGAGTAAGCACGGTTTGGGGTTAATCAACCGAAAGTTCAGGGTTTAGCTGACGGTAAGTTAACCATGCTTTCTGGAATACACCCAAGAATGACTCCTAAGCAATTGAGGTGTTTTGTTGTTGGATGTAATGATGAACATAGCAGTCGTCATTTACTCTCGACAGTCGCTGAAGACACAGAGGATTAATGTTACTTTCGTTTTTGAAGAGAATGCGCCCCCAATCTACCTAAATGCGTCTATGTTCGCGCGAATCATTCGTGATTCAGCTTCACCTACAGAAGAAGTGAGTATAAGGGTTTTTTATGAATTTTTGCAAATCTCCTTGCCTAATAATTTGTTAGTTAGCCAGTTTCGCAGCTAAATGTGGCTAAAGTAAACAGGACGGCTCGTCACCCCACAGAAGAGAGGGGCGGGTGAGCAGAGCTCATTAGCATTTAAAGGGAAATGCAACAAAACGGGTTGCTGTGAAAAGAGCTGATTTTAACAAGTTAAAAAGGGTGTTTTTACACTACCATTGAGAAATTTTAACCAAAGTATGTTATAGACTTTAAGACTCTAAAGAACCATATCAACTTGTGGAAAATGGGCATCCAATGACTTCTTTAAGATTTTATTTATTTATTAATTGCTTGCACTTTAGACAAGTTCTGGTAATATATTTAATTCTACATTCAAGTGTCGTTCTCTTTTTTTCAATTATTATTTTAAACTTTATTTTCCAGATAAAATATTAACAATTTGCTTTAATACAATGGCAATTATTTAATTTCGTTTTCTTCAAAAAAAAAAAAAGATTGTCTCACACAGTATAAATGCAAAAGAATCTTCTTGGCATCAACAAGTTTGAAAACTCCTGACCTAGTGTACTTTACTCCAGTGTAGTCTATTTTACTGTCGTTTAGTGTCTGCTTTACTTCATTGTACTCTACTCCAGTGCACTCTAGAGTCCAGTGTACTTTACTCTTGTCTACTGTGCTTTTACTCCAGTGCTTACTACTCTAATTCTCTCCAATGTACTCTACTGTACTCTAAAAGGATTCCCATACAAGCCTGCATGCCGACACAGCCTTTTATACATTATTCCACACTTTTTATTCTTATTGTAGGTAGTCACTTTATGGATTAGATCATAAACAGGACGCCCGCCCCTCGAATAACCTCCGCGGGCTCTCACGCGTGTTCACCGCATAAATGTAATAGAATCATTTGCACCAGCACTCTCAATCCCGCGCCGTAATTTATGTGGATTGAATAAGTGCCGTATTGTGGAAAAGCGCGAGTGGACCAAACACTCATTTGTCACCTCTAATAAATGTTGGAATGTAAATTATGAAGTTATGCTTCAGATGTAAATGCACTTTGAGTTTCAGTCTCTTAATGCAGAGGCCCCCTCGCCAATACATTAATAGAGTGAGTGAGGTCGGCCGAGAGAGAACATAAAAATTCAGTCTGTTTTCACAATCAATAATAAGCTCAAAAAGGCTCAGATGGAGAAACATTATGAAATATTTGAAGTCGACTTCATAAATTATTGCTGGAAAACTGTCATGTACACTAAAATGTAAATACATTAATGTTATTAATAATGAAGTGACTAATAGTTCTATCAAGACCGTAATAGCTGTTTAATAGAACGTGACAGCAAGA
This sequence comes from Sinocyclocheilus anshuiensis, assembly GCF_001515605.1. Classification (NCBI taxonomy): domain Eukaryota; kingdom Metazoa; phylum Chordata; class Actinopteri; order Cypriniformes; family Cyprinidae; genus Sinocyclocheilus; species Sinocyclocheilus anshuiensis. The sequence goes on along the minus strand of NW_015560626.1, from coordinate 686,861 downwards.
ATATATTGCACTTCGCTCTCTGAGATGGGACAGCGTGGGACATTCATCAGCGCTCGTTCAAATACACTATTTTGATTATTTTGTTCAACTAATTGCCCGCCTCCCTTCAAACCCAACATCTTGCCCCCTCAAAGGGAAAAAACGAGTAATAGATATTAATTAATACGTGTCAGTTTTAACCAGTTTGATGAAAAATAATGTAGAGAAGATGCTAATAGGCTTCTTGTTTCTCTCTGTGTGGCGCTGGGAGATTACAGCTTTAACAAGCCAATCAGGAATCAGTCAAGTGAGCTGCATTATGGCATATAAAAGTTCTTATGGAGTGAATGAGCTCTGTAAACGTACAGGAAGCTGCGGAAAAACGGTAATAAGACTTGATAGAAAATTATAGTATTGAGAACTAAAAAAAAGAGCAGTTGCAGTTGTTGTGTATTTAATATAAGGGTGTATGGGCACCTGTTGCTGCCCCTTTTGTGAGCACTAGGGGCTGCTGGTGACTGTATTATAGATCTGTACCTGCTTCTCTCAAAGTAAATCCCCTCCGAGGGCCTGTAACTATGCATTTTATAGGTCTCAAAAGGGCAAAGGCGCTGCTTGAACTTGCTTATATAAAATCGCAGTTGCCTCTGGGCTCTAGTAAGTGCAGTATTGTTGATGACGACTCTTTGCCGTGCCGACGGAGTCAGGTGTGCTGTACAATCCAAAAAATACTTCACTGTTCGTCTGAGGACTTGCATGTATCCATATAAACCACTGTTTTTATTCTTTGTATATCAACAGGAGCCCAATCTTAGATTAATGCTGTATTATTAACACTTCTTACAAGTCAGACGAACAGCAAGAAACAGGAACCTGCATGTATCTGCTAGCTGCTGGCAGCCCTGCCAAACACCTGGACCAGCGGCCCGAGGGCTTTAAGTGTTGTGACATCAAGAGAATGGCAGACAGGCCTAAACACTCAGGATAGGCGGTAAGTGTGGCACATGTCACCGTTTTGGGTGGGCTGCCTAGTTAATCAGCGGCGGTCACTTCTGTGGAGAAGCTGCTCATGAAAGAGTTGGAGGAGAGGTGAGAGTTGTCAGCAGCCGTTTTGTGTAATATTAATTATATGACTTGCTTCTGTTGTTGCTGTATTTTCTTCAAGCTGAAAATGAGGTTGTTTTTGAAAATCATTATTTACTCATTCTCATTTTGATTCAAAAGCTGTAGGACTTTCTTTCTAGGATCACAAAAGGATACATTTTGAAGAATGTACTGTTGCAATTGCAGTAAATGGGCACTGAAGAATTGAAAAAAAAAAGATGAAAAGTCAAAAGTAAAAGTAAGGACAATTATAATATTGCAGAAGAATTTTATTTAAAATAAATGCAGTTCTTTTGAACTTTCTTTTCATCAAAGTGTCCTGAAAAAAAGTAGCACAACTGTTTTAATATTAAGAAATAATATTAAAAAATGTTTCTTGAGCACCAAATCAGCAAATTAGATTGATTTCCTGAAGGATCATGTGACACTGAAGACTGGAGTAATGACTGCTGAAAATTCAGTTTTGCATTACAGGAATAAATTACATTTTCAAATATCTAACAATACAACAATTATTTTTGAATTGTAATAGTATTATTTTGTGTTTTTGTATAAATAAATGCAGCCTTGGTGAGCATAAGAGGCTTCTTTCAAAAACGACCCTGGCTCTGAACTTTTGAACGGTAGTGTGTTCTTGTAAAACAGATTTTTGAATTCTGATTCAATAAGCTGTATGCAAAGCTGTTGAAAAAAAAAATCCTTCACATCACGTGATTTTGCCTTTATTATAAAAGTAACAATGTCTAATTTGTGAATAAATTGTTATGAATGAGTTCACAAAACAATCAAATTTTTTTCATTCGGGTCCTAGAGCCGATGTGTTTTTTGTATCCCACAGAAGAAATAAAGACATGCAAGTTTAGAACAGCATGAAGTGGAAATAATGACAGAATTGTAGTTTTTGCATGAACTATTCTTTAAAGGAGTTGGGTAGAGAACAAGAGAGAAGGACAACAGTCCCGTGGGACTCAGCGAAGAGGTATTGTCATGTGTTTTTCTCAGTCAAGGTCGGCAGGAAATGTCAGAGCAGGTGTGTGTCTGTCAGTGAGTGGCCTGCCAGCGCAGCCCTTGGGCTCCAACACGCCATGCTGTGACACTGGAGCAGGACTCACACTCACACACACACACACACACACACGTCTGGATCCTCATGCCCCATAAAGCCATTGCGGGTCACCTCCGGGCACAGCAAAGACTCACGTAGAGTCTCACGTATTGAGCACATATTGCATCTGATACTGCAACAAAGCAATTTTAGATTGCAATAACCAGTGTGTTCGCTACTGTTTTTAAAGGAATACTTCACTCAAAAATGAAAATTCTTACATCATTTACCCTCACCCTGTCTGTGTTTTTTCTCAATGCAGTGAGTCAGGGAGGTTCAGTATTGTTTTGGACCCCACCGACTTTCATTGTCTGGACAAAACCATTCTGTCTTTTGTGTTCCACAGAAGAAAGAAAGTCATACATGTTTTGAACGACACAAGGATGAAAATTCTGTCATCATTTATTCAATTTGGGGTGAACTATCCCTTTAAGGTGTGTCCATATGAAACTTCCCTTTGAAAGCCAGTCTGATCTGTCAATCTTGTTTGAACTTTTTCGTGTGATCAGATCTCTGCTTGTTCATTCCATTGTGTTTTGGTGTTTTTCATGGTTATTGTTGCTTGGGCAGGGTCAAGAGGGTTTTTACGCAAGCTGAACTGATTTATACGCAGGTTTGAGAACAGGGCTGGGTGGCACCATCATACCGCAGGCATGCTTTGGGCAATTATGCAGTAAAACCTGTACATTTTGGCTGAACCTTTAGAAATGTACGATTATTCTCGCAGACGAGCATTTCTCAGATTCTGTGGCTTCAGTTGAGTAACACAAGTTCTCCATATGAGTCAACAAGCATAAATCACTGCCACGCTTTTATTTTCTACCCCATTCCAAACCATTTTGCAAGAAAAACAAAACAACTTCTTTTTTTTTTTTTTCAATGCAATTTCAGTCACTATGATAATTAAAATGTTCCAGTTTGTTTGGATGCACTAAATTAAAGCTGGAAACCTGAATTGTTTTTTATTCGTTTTCCGTGCCGCTGTGGTTTGAAGAAGGTTTAATCTCATTGGTAGATTAAGTACTTATTGCTTTTCTCCGCCATGTGACCCTATTTGTGGTCTGAGTATCTCTTTAAATGCAAGCTCCATTGTCATCTAATTGTTCCTGACAGCTCTGACTAGCACACAGCCTGGGAGGCCTGTCAGTTCTTTCGGACGAGCCCTGTTGTTGCTGAACTTCCTTTTGAAGCCAGTAGATGGTGGTATTAATCTTCTGAGAGGTACCCAGAGAGCCGTGGGAGGCCAGGTTGCCCTGTCTTTGTCTCTTTCCTTGTCTGATCTTACTTCTTTAAACTTTCTCTGCCTTTTACCTCCTTATATATAACTGTATCTTCCGTACCGTGCGTTTTTGTTATACTTGACACATAATTTTTTGCTCAACATCCAGTTGTTTCCATCTCCGCCACCAGATGGTGGTATTAATCTTCTGAGAGGTACCCAGAGAGCCGTGGGAGGCCAGGTTGCCCTGTCTTTGTCTCTTTCCTTGTCTGATCTTACTTCTTTAAACTTTCTCTGCCTTTTACCTCCTTATATATAACTATCTTCCGTACCGTGCGTTTTTGTTATACTTGACACATAATTTTTTGCCCAACATCCAGTTGTTTCCATCTCCGCCACCCTCAGAGTAATTTAGAGAGGAGGGTCATCGAGCAAAAGGGTCACACCACCAATTCCTCACCTTTTTGAAGACCGCAAAACTGTTGATCCGCAACATGCAATAAGCATCCCGAGCTACTGAATGCAAGCCGTCGTGAGATGATAATGTCACCGGAATGTCACAATCTGTCTGCCGGTGGCGTGGCCGTCCTCTTTCAGTGTCATATTGTGCTTATGCCTAATCAACTAACCAGCAGCAAGCACATTTCCCGTTTAATTGTCAACGTACTATTACGTCCGTTAGCTGGTTTGATGTGAGAGATGTTGGCACAAAATTGGACACTTTGATTTTGTGTGTATGTGTGTGTGATTATGGGTAGGTGGGCGTCTGAAGCGGAAAGGGAAGACACTCATCAGGGTTATGGCAGTCGTAGCTGACAAGAAGGCTCTTCCTTCGTCTCCATAAACCCCGCATTGTGCGGTTTGGACACGAGTGCGGCGTTGTTGCCATTGGTGCTGTTTTCATTTTGCTTCAATTAGCTAATTGGATGTGATGGGTGGTAGTGTCTCTGGAAATGAAGGACAAGGATCCAGCGTCGGGTTTAAGACCGCCTTTGTGTTTATCTGTGAGACGGATCTCAACGTGTTATTAGGATGTGCCACTAAGTCATGATAGGCTGCTATTAATTTGTGCTCCGTTTCCTTTAGATTGTCTTGAAATCGGATTTTTGGGTTTTTTTTCTTCAGGTTTTGTTATGAATTACTGTGGCTTTGAATATGTGTGTGTGTGCATATGTGTGTGTGTTTAAGCCCTGCTCATTTGCAACTCGGAGACATTTTGCACGGCCTGTCACCGAATGTCATCATTGACTGTAAAAGTAGAGAAAAAAAATGCCTCAAATTACAGGAAAGCAGCACTGCATTAAAGAACAAAGAGGATCGATGGCAGTACATTAAACTTTATACAATTGGGGGGGAATCAACTAATTAAAATTGATTACTCTTGCTTTGTAAAAGTGTTTCTGAATTAAATTATTGTATGAAAACATTTTGACCAATTGTGGAGCTGAGGAAGTATCCATTACTGGATTACTGCTGGAATATTTGCGGTGAGCCGGGCTAAGTACAGTTTTTTTTCCCCCCTCACTGCTGAGTCCAGGGGCTACAGTTTCATCTTTCTGTCTCTTTCTCTCTCATACATGCATATTTCACATGTTTTTTCCATAGAATGTTCAAAAACAATGGCAAAAAAATGAGTAATAATTTTTAAGCTATATTTGACCCTTAGACCTCAAGATTACTGTTTATTTTATTAAGTGTTATTATTTATTAAGCAATATTAAATTAAATTGACTCCTGATGTTTTTGTGAAGAATGTCCAAAATGACTGTAAAAAAAACCCTCAAGATTTCGGTCTATTTTTTAAAGTGCAAGTCTAAGTGTAACATTTATTTGAATTTTTTTTGTTAATCAGGTTATTGTCAACTCTGTGAGCATATTTTTCTCTTTCCCTGAGGAGATTTTCGTCAAAAACCTTTTAAGCATCTTTTAGCTATGTGAACAAGTCTTATATCGAACACCTTGGTGAGCCGGTGAAGTGTGTCGGATGTGTAATTCCGGCACCACAGCCGCTTTGGCTCTCTCATTAGCGGAAACAAATGATCACATGTGAAAGCTGGACATATCTCCCAACAGTTAATAATAACGATTAAGATAAATTTGCCCCACATTAACAGAAATGTTTCCAGCAAATGCTCTGCTTTACCGTGTTCTATTGATTTACATGTTAAGAGGAAATATTTCAGGTCTGTAATCGAAAGTATTGAGTACTAGTTAGGCTAGTGTTACAGATTAGCCTGGGCTGAGTGAGGCGAGTTGCTGGCAAACGTCTGTTTAATGAGCGCATGTGCATCTGTGTGTGTTCAAATGTGTGTCAGTGCTGCTATAAACCAGTTGAAAAGGTTGACGTTATCAATTTGTGTGCGCGTTTTAATATATGAATTTCTTAACATTAGGCTTAAAAAATATTCTGGTTCATACATTCATAATATTTCTTTATATTATAATATGTTGCTATATTTTAGTTTTGTTCTTTTCAATCCCAGTCTCTCCTGTGAGAGTGAAATGGCATGATATGCTTAATTTGATAACTAATAATGTTTTACAGGATTTCCACAATCATGGAAATTCATAAGTGTGATTTTAGTTATTTTTAGCCTAATTCTCCAGTGCTTATTTGGCTGAAATTTGGCTTTGTGAGTTTATATAAATCATCAAGAACAACTGGAACAGTCATGAAAAAAAATGTGGGAAACCTGGATTCTGAATCTTGTCCAGAAGGCTTTAGTCATACTTATTTTCAAACCTTTGTAGATCACATAACAAAACTCTCAACTGGCCTTTTCTCTGCTATTGTATCCATTGTATTTTTTTGTTTTGTTTTGTTTTGATGTTAAAATTCGTTGTGACCTTTAAGTCGTCAAAGTTCAGAACATTCATAAAAAAATTGCCTCCACCGTGATTTGAATATCAGCACTGTAATCGCGGGTCTCTGTGCTCAATCCACTCGCAGCACAAGGAAAATGTGTGTCGCTCTACTTTGTCATCAGTAATGGCTCTTTTTGCATACATCTATTTATCACGAATGTGACCTTTTGAAAGTGGATTTGGTTGCATAAGGAATATGGGTAAAGGCATAACTGACTGAGATATTCCCTTTTCATGTACTTTTTTTCAGTAGTTTAAAGTCGTAAACAGATCGCACAGTTATGCTGAAGACCGATCGGAGTGACTGCTAAGATTTTTGTGATTATGATGAGGGCAGGCAGAACATTTTAAAGGGATAGTTCACCCAAAAATAAAAATCTGTCATCGTTTACTCACCCTCGTGTCGTTCCAAAGCGGTATGGATTTCTTTCTTCTGTGGAAAAAAAAAAAATATTTTGAAAAATGTCTTAGTATTTTTTTTTGTTTCAGACCCCACTGTTTTAAGAGTTTTATTGCAAAATATTTGATTTCCCCCCCGTACTTTTATGGGCAGCCATAGAAGATCAAATCTTCCAGAAATCCCAATGAAAAAAAGAGCAAAAATGGGCTAAAACGCTACTTTATGAAGGATGGTAAAGGTTTATTGATGTATGTACTGTCTGTGTCGTGTGGGTGTGGAGTTGATCAGTAAGAATTGATTTCTTACTGCTGTTTTAGATGAACTCTCGCTCTCTCATGCACACACGGTTCATGCTCGACTGTTCTCAGTGGGTTCTCCTCGATAAAGGTCATTTAAAGCGGAAGTTGTCATAATTAGAAGGGCATTTTAAGATCTAATTATAAAAGATTATAAACACCATTTTGTGCATTAACCCATCAGGAGTTGAAAGGAAATCTGACTGCATGGAAACCCACGTTGCAATTTCATAGAGTCGGAGCGCTTAAAGCGTCCTAGATATCCATCTATGTCATGGAAACATTCACGAGAGAGGTTAATTAATATAGAAAGTCGACTACCATCTCTTTCTCCCTCTCTCTTCTTCTGAAACCATTGTTTTGTAGGAATCTGAAACCAACCTAACACAATTGGATCGGTGTCTATTAGGCCTTTATTATATCAGGGGTGCTTCTTCACAAATGTACAGGGCAATTTGAAATGAATTGATTCACGCTGAGACTGGATCCCCAGACCTGCTAATGATTTCCTTTTAGCTTCCTTTACCCTTTCCTTTTAAGTGCCAACTGATGGCCCCCACCTTCTGCTGCTGTAGATCTTGTCCTTTCTCACGGAGCAGTCATTACTGTCAACAGTCCTGTAGTCTAACATCAGACTTGTGTACAGTTAGACATGCATTTTGGTCTATAAATTAATTTCACGTCTTTACACGGCCCTCTTCAAAGTTTGGGCATGATTTGGGCCTAAAGTACCTACAGGGTAAAAGTCTTTGTTGATTTTGTTTTATTTTTTAATAGAAATAACCACCACAATACTTTTCTAAATGATGTTTGTTGCTATGCACAACTATTTTTTGTCTGATTATGCTTTCGACAAATGCATTGACAAAGAATATATATATGTAATATATATACATATAAAATAGATGTATCCCTACCTTTCCACACACAGTTTAAGGCACTTTTGGCATCTTTGACCACTTTTGTGATGTTAAAATAAAGTATTTTTTCCTCCATCTACAACTGATTTAATGGTGTTTTGGCTTAATATTTTATGTAAATGTGTGTTGCCTTGAGCAAAAATGTATTTCCCTGTTTGACCTGTTTGCTAAGGAAGTCTTCCTTCTCATATCTGCTAGTTAGATAGCAAATATCAAACTTCCTCTTTAATTTTTAGTTTAGAATTGATTTCTTATGAGCGATGCTTTTAAAAAAGGAAAAATAAATAATCTGATCAGAGTTCACTGGTTATTCTTAAAATGACATTTTTAGGGTAAGAGTAAGATAAATTCAGGTACACTTTTTGACATTAACGCTAATGTCAAAAAGTGTACCTGAATTTATCTTACTCTTACCCTAAAAATGTGCTGATTTATCTAAATTCGTCCTGTTCTATAGACCAGATATTGAACTTTTAACTTGTTTAACAGAGACTAACATGAAGAAAGCATCATACGAGGTTGGCTCTTAAAATTTGGCTTCCCTAATAGGACATTTATGTTTCCTTCCCGATCAATATCATAATGTTAAGGGGAACGACCACCTCCTCAAAATTTAAGGCGAGCGTGAGGCAAAAGTGCTCTGATAAAACTCGGTCCGATCCAAACTCAATAACCGACACGGCGCGATTTGCAAGACCTTGTCCAGTCATCATGTTCACGGCAGGCATGTCTCCAGACATGGCCCTTAATGTTGCTTGGCCCCTATGATTGAGTTTTCACCACTTTTTAGGTTGCACCTGACACTTGATCATTCATCTCATTTGTAAAGATTATTGGTTAGAACAGGGAGCACTTTCCGTGCATTAGCAATTTTAGCCTTACAAGAAACACTAGAAAATAATGGTTGATTAACAAAGAGTATTTACTGGTATTCAGCAAAGAAACATGCACCCACCTTTTTAATTTGAGTTAATATTTTGCTTGCCAAACCAAATGTGCCTTGTACTGACATGCAGTGATGCAGTGATACAGCTCTCCCCCTTAAAAGCACAATCACATGCTGCTACCTTATACGACAACGAGGGTGATCTATACGTCAATAAGTAGACAAGACTAAAATCTGTGCAATGTGGTTATAATTGATTGAGATGTCTGGGTGGAACTTGCATAAAGCAGCCGTGTCATCTGCAAAGAAAAGCACTTTTCTTCTCCCTGAAGAACAAACGTAACACTCTTGAAAAATAAATGGACATCGCCCTCATTTGTTATCCCACTTTGATCCCATCTTTTAGAGAAGTGTTTACAAGAATGCCGTGCCCCTTCCATCCAAGTAAAAGCTAGTCTCAATCACAAAAAAAAGTCATATTTCAAGCCAAGGAGCCGTGATTTTGACCCCTTTGTCTTTATAATCTTAAATGAAACGTCCCTGCGCTCGTTTTTTCACTGGCGGTGACTCAATTGAGAATTTTCTTTTCCTGTAAAATGTGATTTACTGTACGCGTAACGTGCCTGACATCGTTTTTGTGCAGTGAATAAAGGAATTGATGGTTTTCATATGATGCTTTCTTCATGTTAGTCTCTGTTAAACAAGTTAAAAGTTCAATATCTGGTCTATAGAACAGGACGAATTTAGATAAATCAGCACATTTTTAGGGTAAGAGTAAGATAAATTCAGGTACACTTTTTGACATTAACGCTAATGTCAAAAAGTGTACCTGAATTTATCTTACTCTTACCCTAAAAATGTGCTGATTTATCTAAATTCGTCCTGTTCTATAGACCAGATATTGAACTTTTAACTTGTTTAACAGAGACTAACATGAAGAAAGCATCATACGAGGTTGGCTCTTAAAATTTGGCTTCCCTAATAGGACATTTATGTTTCCTTCCCGATCAATATCATAATGTTAAGGGGAACGACCACCTCCTCAAAATTTAAGGCGAGCGTGAGGCAAAAGTGCTCTGATAAAACTCGGTCCGATCCAAACTCAATAACCGACACGGCGCGATTTGCAAGACCTTGTCCAGTCATCATGTTCATGGCAGGCATGTCTCCAGACATGGCCCTTAATGTTGCTTGGCCCCTATGATTGAGTTTTCACCACTTTTTAGGTTGCACCTGACACTTGATCATTCATCTCATTTGTAAAGATTATTGGTTAGAACAGGGAGCACTTTCCGTGCATTAGCAATTTTAGCCTTACAAGAAACACTAGAAAATAATGGTTGATTAACAAAGAGTATTTACTGGTATTCAGCAAAGAAACACGCACCCACCTTTTTAATTTGAGTTAATATTTTGCTTGCCAAACCAAATGTGCCTTGTACTGACATGCAGTGATGCAGTGATACAGCTCTCCCCCTTAAAAGCACAATCACATGCTGCTACCTTATACGACAACGAGGGTGATCTATACGTCAATAAGTAGACAAGACTAAAATCTGTGCAATGTGGTTATAATTGATTGAGATGTCTGGGTGGAACTTGCATAAAGCAGCCGTGTCATCTGCAAAGAAAAGCACTTTTCTTCTCCCTGAAGAACAGACGTAACACTCTTGAAAAATAAATGGACATCGCCCTCATTTGTTATCCCACTTTGATCCCATCTTTTAGAGAAGTGTTTACAAGAATGCCGTGCCCCTTCCATCCAAGTAAAAGCTAGTCTCAATCACAAAAAGGAGTCGTATTTCAAGCCAAGGAGCCGCGATTTCGACCCTTTGTCTTGTATAATCTTAAATGAAACATCCCCACACTTGTTTTTTTTCCCGCTGGCGGTGACTCAATTGAGAATTTTCTTTTCCTGTAAAATGTGATTTACTGTACGCGTAACGTGCCTGACATCGTTTTTGTGCAGTGAATAAAGAATATGATGGTTTATGCAGTTTACATGGTGTTTATAGAGCGGGGAAAGAGCGTTTCTGGATTGTAAAAGGCACTTATTGTGTCATTGTACAACAACTCAAAAACCTCCTCCATTCAGATACTAATTTTAACTTGCGATTCAGGTTCGAAGACTTCCCAGAACTGAGCTGAACTTGTTCATTTATGAAGTGGGAGTGTTTTTAGTGTGTTTGACTATGTGGACTTTGCAATTTTCTTGTCATTAAGTTTCTAGGTGACTAAATTCACTATGCTTTAAGCTTATATATAGCACGGTCAGAAGTAATAGGTTCCCATGGGCACAAATGGCACCGAAAATGAGAGAAATACCACAGAAAGTGAAAATTTACGGCAAAAAATGTGATTATTTTTTGTTGTTGTTGTTGTTTCCAATTATGTTTTTAATTTTTTATTTTTTTTTTTTACATTTTAGGCCAAGCTATTTTTGCATAATGCAAAATATAAATGTGTTATTGAATTTATAGGTAAAAATGATTATGCATATTGAGATTTTAATGAATTCATTAAAAGTTTGAGCAAACTATTGGTGTGAAACAATGGCATGTACAAACAGTTTTAAAATGGCAAAATAAACTGTTTGACAAATGGATAACATAAAGTGTGTTTTTATTGATAGTTAGAAAAAATACCCCCTTGTAAATGTTAAAAAAAGGTTAACTCCTGACACTAATATAGAGATCCAGAAATTTCCTTACCCTTTGGGTAACAGCTTTGCAAAGATCATGTTACCGTAAAACGTTGTGCCTGATGTGTTCTGAAACCAGGTGTGACTAAGGTCCCATTCTTTGCAGACACTGACTCAGTCGTATATATATATTTGAAGACAAATGCGGCCTGCCTGCTTGCTTATTCCAATTATTGGAATCATAATCTCATGCCGTTCCCTAAATCGGCAGTGCCCCCCTTTTCGTCTTCCTTCTTCATCCAACAAAGTCAAAGTTGTTCCCCATAAATTTAAGCTGAAATCAATATGATGTGTTTTTGAAAGGAAAACCGGGTCCCCGACTCACTCTGTCTTGATTTGTCACCGCAGAATTATACAGCTGGCCCGACTATTACACATTCTTCTCAGCCTATTTTCAAAATGCAATCCTTTTGGATTGAAACAGGTCTTTAGTATATGCAATGCATTACCTAAAACGGATTACCACAGACAGCGCTCTCAATCACTTTTTATCTTTTGCTGCTTAAAGAAAAAGAACAGTAATCAAAACCTTTCAACCTATTAGAGGGATGACTTTTACAATTGAATCACAGGGACCACAGGTGCGATAACGAGGCGGCTCGGCTTTATCCTTGAGTGTGCGTTTCCCCCTATCTCCAGATGTTATTTCATGTTTATCTGTTCTTTAAAAGTACCACTTCAGAGCCCGCACTTCAAATTCATGCCATAATGGGGTTTGAGGAGGAGACCCTTTTTTAATTCTAGGAGAAGCAAGCTAAAGTGGCAGATCAAGGTGCATCTCGAAGGAAAACGCGATGGAATCGATGGGAGCTGCACTGCACTTCTGACTACACGTGTTCTGATGATATTTAATTTTCTAGTGCATTAACACTCAGTCATTACAACGTGCAACCTAGGTGATTTGATCATAATGCATTTTCTTCTTTAAGAATTGCTGAAGTTTTTAACCAGGTATTGTGCCGTTATTAGATACAGATGGGCACTTCAGCATTAAGTATAGATTTTCAGTCCCTGCTCACTTAAGGCTAGGAGTTTGTCTTAAAGAGGATAATGGCAAATTAAACTCCATACCCCATTTGTTCAGCAAACCTTGATGGGATAATTTTATAACTGCTGATTCACTCATTTCCTAGATTTATCTCTAAAGTGGTTTGGTGGTCTGGCCTCCATATACTTCTTGGGAGGGGGAGGGCTATTTTATAAGTTCCTGTTGTTGGCTGATGATATACCATGGGGGAGTTGGAAATGTACAATAATTCAGCTGAGTGCAGAATTATACAGCTGGCCCGACTATTACACATTCTTCTCAGCCTATTTTCAAAATGCAATCCTTTTGGATTGAAACAGGTCTTTAGTATATGCAATGCATTACCTAAAACGGATTACCACAGACAGCGCTCTCAATCACTTTTTATCTTTTGCCGCTTAAAGAAAAAGAACAGTAATCAAAACCTTTCAACCTATTAGAGGGATGACTTTTACAATTGAATCACAGGGACCACAGGTGCGATAACGAGGCGGCTCGGCTTTATCCTTGAGTGTGCGTTTCCCCCTATCTCCAGATGTTATTTCATGTTTATCTGTTCTTTAAAAGTACCACTTCAGAGCCCGCACTTCAAATTCATGCCATAATGGGGTTTGAGGAGGAGACCCTTTTTTAATTCTAGGAGAAGCAAGCTAAAGTGGCAGATCAAGGTGCATCTCGAAGGAAAACGCGATGGAATCGATGGGAGCTGCACTGCACTTCTGACTACACGTGTTCTGATGATATTTAATTTTCTAGTGCATTAACACTCAGTCATTACAACGTGCAACCTAGGTGATTTGATCATAATGCATTTTCTTCTTTAAGAATTGCTGAAGTTTTTAACCAGGTATTGTGCCGTTATTAGATACAGATGGGCACTTCAGCATTAAGTATAGATTTTCAGTCCCTGCTCACTTAAGGCTAGGAGTTTGTCTTAAAGAGGATAATGGCAAATTAAACTCCATACCCCATTTGTTCAGCAAACCTTGATGGGATAATTTTATAACTGCTGATTCACTCATTTCCTAGATTTATCTCTAAAGTGGTTTGGTGGTCTGGCCTCCATATACTTCTTGGGAGGGCTATTTTATAAGTTCCTGTTGTTGGCTGATGATATACCTTGGGGAGTTTGAAATGTACAATAATTCAGCCGCCTTGCAAGAATTCCTGAGTCTTCCTCTCATTTCCAGTGAAGTTAATTTACTGATGACTTTCTATTACACTGATGAGCTCATTTCACGCTGCAAATGTAAGATGTCTTTGTTTTTTGCTCTCTTCGCAGATTGCCACGGCAGTCAAGTTTCTACAAAACCAGCAAGTTCGTCAAAGCCCCCTGGCGACCAGAAAAGCGTTCTTGAAGAAAAAAGGTGAGCGTCATCAGCATGTTCCAGAACCTAATGTAAAACGTTACATTTTTACTGGCGGAATGGATACGAGATGGCTCAATTCCAAGACTTTGACCTTGAATTTAACCAGCCGAATGCTTTCGTTATTCATTTCAAACATGAGTGGAATCGGCGTAGTAAAGAAAGCCAGTTTGCCCCAAAATGAAAAACTTTTAAACATCCTTGTGTCCAAAATTCCAAATTCTTATGATTTATTCTGTAGAATGCAAAAAGAGAAGCTGTGAAGAATGTTCACGCTGCTCTTTTTACTTTCATTTACAATGAAAAGTAAAGGAGGACTGATGATATTGAGCTCCAAAAATGGACAAAAAAGCAGCTTAAGTGAGGTGTGACTAGATGCCAAGTCTTCTGAAACCATATTATAAGTTTATGTGACAAAATGGCAGAAATTTAAATTGTTATTCACTGAAAATTCACTGTTATTCACTGTTTGACAGCCATGGTCATCATCTACTTAAAGAGCAGCTTGTACATTCTGCTATACGTGTTTGACAGAAGAAAGAAAGGTTTCGGGAGAGTAAATAATGACACAACTGTCATTTTTTTGGATGAACTATCCCTTTAAAGACAGCTCAGCTTTAGGAGCAGAATGTAGTCCAGTGGACTTTGGCCCAAGATTTTCACGGGATGAGATCATTCGCTTTTAAGGGTCAGAGGTCGAGGCCATTGTTGCATGCCCTGGAGGGTCAGGTAAGGGTCGATCGGGCTGCAGAGAGCTTGATCCCAGTTGCGTGGATAAATGACCTATCAGTTGGGACGCTTCTTTGGGATCCAGAAAATTAATATTGACAAACCCTCCTGCACTTTCAATGGAATTGTCAATTATGCTACCTCCCAGCATTTTAAAGCTTTTACTTAATTTAGCTGTTATCATAAATATTAAAGCACTGGAATGCATCGGAAAGTTTTATCGACCAGAGAAGTAACGTGTTGTGAGCATACATATGCATTCACTCTAAATTCAGAGCAGTTTAGGTATCAATCAATATGTGTGTTTGATGCATAACCCACCACTATCTCTCCTATAGCACAAACCCCTTTCAGATCAGATCACCGGCCTGAGTGTGTGCTGGAAAGAAATCAATCCGTACGCTGTATTTTGATCTTTTTCGAGAGATTTTTTTTAAAACCCAGCACTGAAAATGACATTGTGATGTTTTAGTGAATCACTTTGGGGGCGGCAGTGATGGAAATCGAGAAGCACAATGTAATCTGTCTCACTTTATGGCTTATTTGAGTGTTTTGCAAGCAGGTCTTAAAACTTTTAAATCAGTCACATAAAATAACGATCACTTCGGCGCTGAAATGCATATCATTTTTTAAAATAAAATATAGTCCTTCACAAAGGTCAGATTAGTTTTATCTTGATTACATTTAAGTTTAGCAAGGTCAGCACTGTCCTTTATAACGCGATAACTCATCTGTCTCTGCACGCTATTGATAATTGTAAATCTTCTTAGCACAGCTGTGCTTATCAGTTGTGGCTTTTTTTCCTTTTAGCTCTTATTTGAAATGAAATTTGTTATGTCGGGACTAATTAATGGTAAAGGCAGGTGGATTTGGCCTTCGATGGTGCTAGTAGAGCAGCAGAGGAAAGCGAGCCTAATAGCTCCATGACCGGTGTAGGTAACTGGAGATAAAATCCATAGTTGCCGGCTGCTGTTGTTCACATCAGTGGCCTATTATGACGTCTCAATATCTTTAGCATTTTCCTCGGTCAGTGCTTCTCGTTAGCAGTAGATCAGCTTCATTTATAATTCACAGCTGGGTTATGCGGCTTAATATGCTGTATGTTTATGATGAAATGTGGTTCTTTTTAATGTGAAATTGTATCCAGATCCAGGGATTTGCAGGTTTTGAGCGATATGCATCGTATTTGTTTTTTGTAACAACAAGCGTGTTTGGAGGTTCACATGGATTTCTCAAAGGGGTCTACTGGTACATTAAGTATTAATATGCCAGTGTGCCGCTGTTTCATAATAAGTCAACCCCCCATGCCAACTAAAAGTCAGTAGTGTTCAATGGGTCCCTATAATCCACATGAACACAACATTTCATTATGCTTTCTGAAAAAGATTCCCTCTCTTCAAACATACAATATGACTAACTAACTAAATAAATATATATTTATTTATTTATAATAAACATGTTCAGAGACGGAGTTTGGAGTGAATGAATGAACGAACAAATATATAAATACATATAATAATAATAATAATAATATATTAATATACAAATGATATATTAATTATTAATAAAATTATATAAATAATATAGTATTTATTTATTAAATTACGAATTAACGAATATATAAATAAATATAATAAACAATAATATATAATTTATATTAATTCTTAATAAATTATAGAAATAATATATTATTTAAAAAAGTCTAGAAAACTCATACTTTTCTAATTACTTTTTAATTGCTGTTTTTTTTAAATTACATTATTTTATTTTATCAGCGTAACAATTTGAGGAAAAAAATTAACATGAATTTTAATATTTATTACAATTTGATGTCCTCTTTTTGCTGAAATGCTATTCAAGCTGCAAGAATTTCCCAAGTTCATGTAAATCCTGATGTTCACAGACTTTTGGACCCTAGTGTGTTTGTATTATTTATAATTCTTACATACAGGTATCTGTTTTGTATGTGTGTATAATGTATATTTAGATTGACTTTGACCTCTCCGAACAGCGAAACCAGGTTGTAATGGGGAACACGGTGAACTCAGGACTATCATGGCAATGTGCCCCCAGGGTGTGTTTGAACATCAATAGATCTATAGCTGGAAGACTCGGCCTCGTGCTATTGCTATTCTAATTTGATGTTGTATTTTTTATGCGGACATTTGGAGATCTTCGAACGAGGACACTATTTCCAGGTCACTAGCCTTTTAATTACCGACCCTTGTAACCGAGAGGTTATTGATAGAACTCAAAGCACACAGCTGTTTACAACCACAGCCGACGAGTTCTCATCAACGCTTCAAGTTTAATTTCTTTTGTTTCCTCTGCTCGCTCATGCAGTTTTAGGTGGGACGCAGCTGCTTACACCCCGAGGACGACTTTGCTGCGATATTGCCACTTGTCACGTAGTTATGAAAATATGCTAAACATTGGAATAGACAACTATTCAATATCCTCTCAATGGACGTTCCCGATGGGACGATCAGACCATCAATCAGACGGCTTAATTAAGCCAGTATGATTTGGGAATGATTTGTGCGTAGGTACAGTTCATAACGTCTGTTGTTAAGGACGGCTTTTGGATTAAAGTCACAATGACCCTTTTGTTTTAATTGTGGATCGCAATCAGCAACGTTTTGTCAACATGCAAACGGTTTTTCGTTTTGCCTAGTCCCTCAAATGGCAGAGAAGCGCAGCCGTCTGTAAATTTGCATGTGCTGGAAAATCGTCTTGTGTCAGCACGGAGCCATTTCTACTGAGCCTCACCTTCAACAATGTAATTATGTCACAATGTTGTATCACTCTGAAAGCAACTCGTGCAATTTGAAGGGTAGGAGGGAGACTAATCTAGAAGCAAAGTGCTGAGTAATCTTAAGCCAATTTCTCCTTATTAAATTTCTCCTGAAATTTACCATTTTCCCAGTGCCCTGCTGAGCTCACAGAAGCAATTCTAACGCGCTGCTCTGTGTGTTGTTCCTGCAGTGTTTTCCGCGCCATTCCTGGAGCTTGCGCGAAAGTTTAATTTGATTAACGTCATTCATATTAAAGCGTGCCTTAAACATGCTAGCCGAAATGACTGATCAGTGGTTATGAAGGTGACCTTTAATTTTCACTGTTTATGTCTAATACCTATTAATTACAGCAAGGTCATTGTAATAACTGCTAAATGCAGGCACAAATTCTTCAATAGCAATTGTTGATGTACTCGTCTTGATTAGGTTTTGCATATAAGAGTTTTGTCTGTAATCCACACTGTAGTTTTTCATTAAACCATTTGTGCTTCGTTTTATCTTACACTGCATTTCATATGCAAATACAGCTTTTGCCACTGATAAATGCTTTACAACGGTTTTTCCCTATGTTTTTTTGTCTTGTTTATGTACAGTACTCGCTCAGCCCTATCAGTAAGCCTCAAGTACCCCTTCGTCAACCCCAAACCAGAAATGTGTTCCTTTTAACTCTCATTATACTAGATATAATTTAGCATTATCTTTAATATTATTAAAGAGGCATTATTACAATGAGTCACTTTTAAACTAAAAGCAATCAATACTGTGGGTGAAAAATAGACTCATCCAGTTGCTTCCTATCAAACTGAAGCAGTATGAGGAATATAGGCTAGAAGCTGTTATTTGATAACTGCATTTAGTTTGATATTGGTTGGTTTTATAGCTTGAGACATTTGATGGGATGGAAATAGGAAAGAGCGGTGAATTGTTTGAAGTGTGAGATGAGTAAAGAGCACTGTTGCAGAAATTGACCTCAATCCACACAAATTGCCTAAATGCAACTATTATTATGTTTTATTTCCTTAAAAACTAACTACATAAGGTATCTAAAATTGCATAAATATAGATTTTTATATTATCTCTAAAAAATTGAAAAGTCATGCATGTATTTATCAACATTTATTTATTTGGATGTTTTTGTCTTTATTTGATAGGACATTATCAGAATTTATAACTACACAAGCTGTTACCAACAGAAAATTACATTAAAAAGTATTTTAATTTATTTTGAAAAGAAGACATTTTATTATATAATTTATTTAAAAATATATATATTTTCAGCCTTTATGCCTTTATTTCTTAGAAAAGGGGAGGGGATCAGGACCAGGAAAAGAAATCAATGACTTGATTGCTTTTTTGAAATTGTAATGTAATTTCTGTTTATATGTTAAACAAAACAACATTAAAATCTTACCATATGATTCCTGGTTGATATTTAGTATGAGTTATAACTATAAGGTGGTGTTGTTGATCTGTCTGTCAAGATTTAAGTAAATGAGAGGAGCATTATGGACGTTACAAAGATCAGATTTCAGGTCAGGTCACCTCCCCCCAAACAAAGACACCTAAATATACATCCATCTTAATCTCTAAAGCAGTTTAATGTCATATTTATGTAAATATTTTCCAGTTTTGCTCTATATTAACGGTGAGAAATGTCAAAGCCCCCATAAAATAAAACAATACCATCTTCTGGTGGAGTGGGGAGTTAAATTGGATTCCTGCAGCAAGCAGCCATAGTGGTGGGCAGCTGATGAAGGGGAAAATAGGAAGCACTTTGATTACATGTTGCAGCGTCTTTACACAACAATCTCTCCTACACGTATTATTTACATGCCGTTATGCTCTAATCCGCGCTGAAGGATACCTCCATGATTTCCACCCCTTTCTCTCTCTCAGTATTTCTGTCTCTCTCTCTTTTCAAGGGGAATGTGATTGGTCTCGGTAAGAATTCAGAGATATGTGCTGCTAATGTTTTCTAAGCAGGTCATTTTACAGTGTAAATTGTGAATTACTGATCCCCCAGCACACCCCACATCATTACATCACTCTTTGATTGGACTTTCCAAATGTGGGTGTGTATGTGGTTATTATCTAGGCTTGTGTTAAGTGTATGCACTGTCCTTAAGCAGAGGTAGCTTAAAGAAGCTGCATGCAATCACTGCCTTATTGCTGTGGTGTGTACCATTTTACCCATAATTCCCAAAATTATTGTATTGAGGAAGGTCTCTGAACGAGTATTTCTTTGCTTGTTTTCAGACAGTTATGTCTCTGTCTATTTCACATTTTCTTGATTTTTGCAATTAGGTGTAGACTAGAATGTGGGTTAGTAATAACAATTTCCTGTTTTTTTTTTTTGTTTTTTTATAACAAGCACTTAACAGAGTTTTCAGTGTTCAGGTGATCAGTTCCATCTTTGGATGTATTAAATATTTTAGTAATTTAAAAATAATTATATAAATTTTTGTTATTTGAATTATTATTTAACTATTTTATATTATTATTATTGTTGTATAATTAATTTATTTTATAAAAAATATTAAACATTGTGATACACACATTTGATACACCAGTGTTTGTTAAACATTTGATAAACCAGTGTTTTACGAATCCGTATTCACTGCACCACTGCTAAATTCACAGCGCCGTTGCAAAATGCATTTTGTTGTAGCTTAGTTTTCATTTTACAGTATATTGAATTTAACTATTGACCCTTAAAAGCTGGTATTTTTTAATAAATCAGCCAAAAACACTTTGATGAATCAATCTTAAATTCTTGAGTTATCATTTTGAATCTCCGTATGACTGATTCACTGGATCACAAATCATTACTTTTGCTCATCACTGACGATTTCTTTGTGGCCATTTACAGAAAAGTCATTTTTGTGTTGAAAACCGTGATACGCAAGCAGTGGAATGGGAAAAAATGGAAGGTCTCATTACATTTTTGCGCAAGACATTGCAAAAGATTCGAGATTTGTGAACATAATGATGAAAGGTCTCTGTTTATCGCAACTTGACATTCAAAAACAAAGGAAAAGCAGCGCAGAGGAATACAAAAAAATGCGTTTTGTGTGAACGTCCCCTCACTGTCTGTGTTGTGTGTGCGCATGACAGCATATAGTTAAGCGTACCCACATTCGCAACAGAGTATTGTTTCTAATAAATTACATTTTAATTATGAACAACATTAAATTGTGTTCTCACTCAGGGGAAATCACTAAAAATGAAGTGTGCCCGTTGATACGTTGATATCTTAAAATACTATGGGCTGAATTTTTCAGCTGACTGCTAGTTGGCAGCGGTACAGAATTTACTGTCCTTCATTTAGTGTCTCCAAGTTGAGTATTCAGGGATATAAAACGGTTTTTCCTTAGTTTTCCCAACAGAGAATGGCTTTTCCCTTGTCTACCAGTCCTGTCACAAACTTCACCCAGCAGCTTCCAGTAAGCCTGCATGTGGACGTCTGGTGTGACACAAGCCGCTGAGTTCGGCGCCCGGATCTTTGACCTCACTAGTGTGCTTCCTGTAGTCATTTCATTATGCTTAAAGGGCCATGAGGGACACTGGTGCACTGCAGGTGTAATACCGCTCACGTCATGAAGGTAAAGAAATGGTTCATCATCCCTGATATTAATAGGAAAGAGTTTGCAAGTAAGGTGATGCGACTCACCCCTTGGACAGGAATGGCAATGACCAAGGCCTGCATAGAAGACAAAGGGATTGATGTGGTTATAAATTACTCCACGGCGCCACCTAGGCCAGCAGCTTTTCACTTTGTCATCAGGAGAAGGCGATAAAGCAGGAAAATGACCAGAGTCCTCCTTTTTTTTTTTTAATACATAAATGAATACGCTATGAGAGCGGTCATTATTTAAGGCATGCAGTCGTGTGGGACATGGACTTGACATGTGAAATCTCACAGAAACGCTCTCAGTGACCTCCGTCTTTACGACCTTAAGTATTTTTCTTCATGTTCAATCTGGTATTATTATAATAATAAGCAATATTCACCAAGTGATTTTGTTCAAGCCTTGTTGGTCTGCTGAAAAAAGAGCATCCACCTTTAACAGCCGTTCAGTAAGCAATTTTATAATTGTCCCTGTGAGCTTGTTCTTACCCTATGAAGTTCACAAGTGCCAAAATTGGAGAACTGCACTTTATGGCTGGATGAGTCGCCTCATCACTCTTTAAAAAAAGGGTGGAGGAAAAAAAACATCCTGAAAATAAGAGCCCAGAAAATAGAGCCATAAATAATACAGAGAGCAATGGGTTTTCCTTTAAATAAATACCGATCAGGTTTATGTTGAAAGACAATAGAAAACGTAGCCCAGATATGCAGTTTACAGTATTTATAGCTGTAATATCGCAGTGCCACCACCGTAATTTCATGCCCCAATGAGAATGGCAAGGTCAAAGCAAATGCTTCGACTGAGCATCTGCTAATATGGTGACTCATAAACAGGCTCTGCGTGTATCAGGTGCAGCAAATAATACAGTATAATGAAATACAGAATAGCTTTCCATTATTGTTCTTTTTTATGGTGTCGTCATTAGATGTAATTTATGTCTAAAAAAAAAATTCATCTACCGGCAGGTCGATCTGAAATGGAGGTCCGAGGGGTCATTCCACAGGTTTTGGAAACTGTAATAAATTGTGTTTCCTTTTTGTGTCCTTTTCCTTTTATATGTAAAATTCACTCTTGTTGTCCTTCTTTTAAATTGGATCTCAAAGGTCTTTCATTTGTCGTCCCATTTTCTTTGTAATAAAGGCATCAGAGGAGACAAAACAGCTGAGTGAGTCCGAAAACCCGAAAGAAAAGCAAACGCGTTAATGAATTTGCATGCATCTTATTCGGATGTGCGCCGGACCCCTTTGTAGTTGCGCGGGGGGTGCTACTTTAAAATTAAAATGACGTTACGAATATGTTTGTTCATTACGTCCTTAGAAAACGACCCCCTCGTTCTGAGGTGAACTCACGAAAACGTGAACTTCCTGATAGCGTCTTTACGGCGAGGTGAGTGGGAGGAAATGAGAGGGGGGCCTCCAAGTCTCATTCAATAGTCTGCCACCATGCAGTCTGGTGTGGTCAGATGAATAGGGAGTCCAGGGACACATTATTGCTTATTGGACAGTACAGGCTGACTGCATCAGCTCAGCACATGGCCATGGCTGCTTCCTGGCACTTTGAATGCCATGCAAGACAGGATGACCAATATTTGCCTTAAATTATTCAACATTTTTCAGGGCCATGTCAACCCCCACAGAACCTGCCCTCCTTTTAACTTTGACCTCAACCTAGAGATTCCTGCAAGAGAGGTAAAATCAGCTACATGGGTCTGGGTGGTATAAATTTTGTTAATGTCATTCTTGACAAGTAAGGGACAACATGGTTATATGAAGAGAGATCTGTGTCATAAATTTGGATGTTAACGTTTTGCTGCTGTGGAAGAGGAAACTGTATGATTTAGAGCTGTTTTTTTAATGAGGTGGTGTTTGAAAGAAGTCTTTTATGCTCACCAAAAATACAGAAACATTTTGTTACAATTTAACCATTTTCTGTTTTATTGTATTATAAAATCTAATTTATTTCTGTAATGGCAAAGCTATTTTCATCAGCCATTACTCCAGTCTTTAGTGTCACATGATCCTTCAGAAATCATTCAAATATGCCTTTTTTGTAATCAACTTTTTATTGTCTGTCAAATATAAGCAAAAGAACATCATTAGAACAAACAATCAAGGAAGGATGAATAACAGACATATTATAAATAATTGTACAGTCAAAGAAAAGCAAGAAATAAAAAAATAAGAAAAAAATTAAATAAACAATTAAATTAAAAAAGAATAAAAATAAATGTTAATAAAAGATAAATAAAAACTAATATGCATATGATTTGGTGATCAGTCATGTTTTATAAAGGCCACGTTTTGGCTGTAGCCATTATTTTTGTTATGGATATAAACATGATTTTTCATAATATACTTTTTTTTTTTTTTTTTTTTTTTTTCTTTGGAAAA
>NW_015560626.1:639786-661464 GCF_001515605.1 Sinocyclocheilus anshuiensis | reverse complement strand
GAGCAATGGGTTTTCCTTTAAATAAATACTGATCAGGTTTATGTTGATAGACAATAGAAAACGTAGCCCAGATATGCAGTTTACAGTATTTATAGCTGTAATATCGCAGTGCCATCTCCGTAATTTCATGCCCCAATGAGAATGGCAAGGTCAAAGCAAATGCTTCGACTGAGCATCTGCTAATATGGTGACTCATAAACAGGCTCTGCGTGTATCAGGTGCAGCAAATAATACAGTATAATGAAATACAGAATAGCTTTCCATTATTGTTCTTTTTTATGGTGTCGTCATTAGATGTAATTTATGTCTAAAAAAAAAATTCATCTACCGGCAGGTCGATCTGAAATGGAGGTCCGAGGGGTCATTCCACAGGTTTTGGAAACTGTAATAAATTTCGTGTTTCCTTTTTGTGTCCTTTTCCTTTTATATGTAAAATTCACTCTTGTTGTCCTTCTTTTAAATTGGATCTCAAAGGTCTTTCATTTGTCGTCCCATTTTCTTTGTAATAAAGGCATCAGAGGAGACAAAACAGCTGAGTGAGTCCGAAAACCCGAAAGAAAAGCAAACGCGTTAATGAATTTGCATGCATCTTATTCGGATGTGCGCCGGACCCCTTTGTAGTTGCGCGGGGGGTGCTACTTTAAAATTAAAATGACGTTACGAATATGTTTGTTCATTACGTCCTTAGAAAACGACCCCCTCGTTCTGAGGTGAACTCACGAAAACGTGAACTTCCTGATAGCGTCTTTACGGCGAGGTGAGTGGGAGGAAATGAGAGGGGGGCCTCCAAGTCTCATTCAATAGTCTGCCACCATGCAGTCTGGTGTGGTCAGATGAATAGGGAGTCCAGGGACACATTATTGCTTATTGGACAGTACAGGCTGACTGCATCAGCTCAGCACATGGCCATGGCTGCTTCCTGGCACTTTGAATGCCATGCAAGACAGGATGACCAATATTTGCCTTAAATTATTCAACATTTTTCAGGGTCATTTCAACCCCCACAGAACCTGCCCTCCTTTTAACTTTGACCTCAACCTAGAGATTCCTGCAAGAGAGGTAAAATCAGCTACATGGGTCTGGGTGGTATAAATTTTGTTAATGTCATTCTTGACAAGTAAGGGACAACATGGTTATATGAAGAGAGATCTGTGTCATAAATTTGGATGTTAACGTTTTGCTGCTGTGGAAGAGGAAACTGTATGATTTAGAGCTGTTTTTTTAATGAGGTGGTGTTTGAAAGAAGTCTTTTATGCTCACCAAAAATACAGAAACATTTTGTTACAATTTAACCATTTTCTGTTTTATTGTATTATAAAATCTAATTTATTTCTGTAATGGCAAAGCTATTTTCATCAGCCATTACTCCAGTCTTTAGTGTCACATGATTCTTCAGAAATCATTCAAATATGCCTTTTTTGTAATCAACTTTTTATTGTCTGTCAAATATAAGCAAAAGAACATCATTAGAACAAACAATCAAGGAAGGATGAATAACAGACATATTATAAATAATTGTACAGTCAAAGAAAAGCAAGAAATAAAAAAATAAGAAAAAAATTAAATAAACAATTAAATTAAAAAAGAATAAAAATAAATGTTAATAAAAGATAAATAAAAACTAATATGCATATGATTTGGTGATCAGTCATGTTTTATAAAGGCCACTTTTTGGCTGTAGCCATTATTTTTGTTATGGATATAAACATGATTTTTCATAATATACTTTTTTTTTTATTTTTTTTTTTTACTCTGGACAACAAGCTTTTTTTTTTGCTATCTATATTTGCACTCTCCCCACTACATTTTTTTCCATGATATCTTTGTGTCATAAAGAAATGTATTTCTGTTTTTTTTTTTTGTATTAAACATTAACTTTTCTTAAAAAAAGGTTACATTTTTACATGATTAATTGCTGTAATTAAACTCTCACACAGTTATAAATTGAAACTTTTACTGGAAATCCATGAAACGCAGCAATAAAATGGTGCGATAAACCATGCATCCCTACCTCTGCTGCGTTTGTGTGCTCCTGTATTGTTTTGCAGTGTTGTTAGTGTGGCTCTATGAAGTGTGACTGTGATTTCATACCCAGCAGACAGGGCTGAACAGGCTCAGACTCTGTTCTCTGCCAAGCTCCCAGCTCTCTCCGCTCTATTTAAGCACATGTGGCACTGGCATTTGCCACATTTATGATGTGTGTATTACAGCGCAAAAACAGCTTGCTGTCTGCTCTTTAAACAGCTCAATTTGGAGCAAAGCTCAGCCTTTTGGCTCTCTGGCAGGCAGCCGTACCGTATGAAAGCATGTGGAATAGAGTAGCGCAATGCCCAAGGGGATATCTCCAGTAAACAGAGCAAGAGCGCGCGCGAGAGAGACTAAATACGCAATGACAGACGTGACACACTCCAGTCTACTGTGGACAAACAAAGGTCAGAGGGAGTGTGTGCGTGTTGCAGGATACAGTAGATTTATTAAACTGATATGTGTAACTTACAGTTTAATAGAAACTGGAGCCTTTTTAAACCATTGGCTCTAAATGGAGATGTTAAAGCATTTGGGTTTTATGTGCCAATTGTAGAGGAAGCCCATAATGTTTTCCCTCTTTTATGTCTTCATTAAATGTCAAAGCACAAGTACATTCGACTAACAGGCTTTTTCCGCCTCTGTCTTCCTTTTCCCACTATTTCTCCGAGCTGTTGTTGCCGTCTACTCCATCGCCGCTCTGTTTAGCCCCGCATAGAGTCACTTAATCAAGACAAGACGCAGACCAATGACTGCGTGCAGTGTTGGAAATAAACCAGCTTTTTTTCCACAAAAGGAAATATTAATATTAGATTTTTTTTCCCTCTCCTGTCATTTTCCATCAGGGACCTCTATGCAATTTAATCACCACTAAAATCATTAAAAAAGATCTGAAGATTAAATTATATTGGCATTTGCAAAATTATGTAATACATTTACATTACAATGAAGAAATTAAAATAATGCATTTTATCTGTGTGGGGTTCCGCTGAGCTCTACCTGGGGAAATATAGCAGCAGGAAATGGACAGGCTCTGTTCTTGAGATCTGACTGTAATGGAGAAGAGCTCAGAGCTTTGGACCTCCAGAGCTGCTTCTCCTGGTATATATCTGCCGCCTATAGTGCTATTAACCTAGTTTAGCGAGAGTTTTAAAGTTTAGATCTATTTGCAGGTTCCAAAGGACAGTCAAGGACACACTTCAACACAATATATCACCATTTTTCCTCTCATATTACACTGTTTTTCAAGTAATTTCTGGAGTTTTCAGACATTTTCATTCAATAGAATTGTGCCTTCAATCTTGTGAGTGACAAGGCACTGATTCTTGAGTTCTCAGAGATGAAAGGTTACAAATAATTTTGGAACAATCTGTTCAGGTTTCACCAACGTTTTTACCTGAAGTGTTTTCCTTTGCCTATCACTCAGTATCAGTCAACACCGTCAGATACAAAAGTAATGTCAAGTATTTAATACAAATATTTATTAGCTAGGCTACTTCAAATGAGGAAGGTTTTCTAAAAATACCTAACTGTTTCTTTACACCTCGAGTAATACATGGCCACATATTAATAAATACACAATAAATGCACAATTACTTTATAAAATATATAAATTACATAAGAATTTACTTGATTTTTTTTTTTTGCTAAATATGTTGATGTGTTTAATGTCATACCACCTTCTCTCCATGTAGGTCTGACAGATGAGGAGGTTGATCTGGCCATCCAGCGGTCCGGTAGTACAGAGGAGCCGCTCACTGTAGCTGTTCCCGGGCCCGCGCACATCGCTCACCCTGTTCCACTGGCCCCATACAGTGAGTATTACCACAGTCGTTTTTACTAGGATAGGGGGTCTACCCTATAACCCTTCCACTTGGCCACCCGCTGTATGTTTTTGCAGCCCATGTGCTCCTTAAACATGACTCTAGTCTAGTCTAGTAGATTTTCTCTACCAAATGGTGCGTGACTATATGAAATCCTCCAATGTCCTCTGTGCTCCCGTAATCTTGTTTAAACCTTCGCCCGTACATCAGTTCAAAACAGGCCAACTGTGTGGAATACCTTGGAATATTGTGCTGATATTTTTATAAGCGTCCGAACATAACTATTATCTTAGACGAGTGGTTTTCAAAGGAAATGAGTGGCATTGAGCATCCCATTTGCGTAGGCATGTAATTAATTCTGGCACGGCCTTGCGTTATGATTTCCACACCGTTACGACGATCTCTGGTTGGTTGGCCCACCGAGGGCCTTTCTGCAGCCTGTATCTTTATTACCTCTGCGGGTTATGAGCTCCAGGCCGGCCGCTGATTTACCAATCCTGAATGAAGTTCGCATAATGCTTAACCTGTATGACAATGATTCCAGATGTATTCCACCCTCATTTATTGCCACCCTGTCCTTGACTCCCCGCCATCTCATGTTTTGTAATGAAAGTGATGTTGATGGGATGGCCATGTAGTTAGGCTTCAGCCTCACTAGAGTGGGGGGTTTTATATCAAAACGGCTATGAGAGAATGGCATAATGAGGGGAGAGTGAGGAGATCTTCGCGGGGGTCAGGTTGGAAAGAGGGGGTCCCTCTCTTTGATGTCCTTGTTATGGGGACGATGCGTCTGGACCCGCATCCATCTCTGTCGGAGTAATGGATACTCTGATCTCTATTTTCAAGCAGCAGAAGGACAGTAGGGCCTTTTCTGAACCCAATAAATTTGAACGGAGATTGGAAAAAAGGGGAATGGAGGCCATGCTCACACCTTAAGTGACCACATAAAAAGCAGGAGTGGAAAGTGGAGGTGGAGGGGCTACCCATGTGGAAGAAGGACCTCCGTTTGGACCTCGAGTTGAAGTAGGAGATCGGTCAGGGCCGCCGGCTAAGCTCAAGGACTCTGAAATCACCCAAGCTGCCATCATGCGTGTCCTGCACGCCATGCCCCCGCAAGGACACTTCGGTTAATGTGGTGTTTACCATTGATACAAAAAGCTAGGTTGTCAGAAGTTCTTAAAATGGAAGTTTTAAGAAGTTGCAGGTTTGCTGATGTTTTTGATGTACTCTTTGGTGTAGATTGTCACCTTCATTCAGCAGAACTGAGCTTCAGTCTTCAGACAGGTTTGATCCTATGAGTGACAAGACACTGATTCTTGAGTATTTCTTAAGGCTGGGACACACCAAGCTGACTTCAAAGAACTAGCGGCGACAAAAGCCTACAGTGTTGTCGCCTTGCATCGGCAGCATCTGGACCAAAAAGCTGTGCTTGAACACACCGTTCAGACTACAGCCATCAATAGTATATATATATATATATATATAAAAATATATATATATATATATATATATAATTTAATTTACACAGTAAAGAATATGCCGTTTTTATGCATTTGATTACTTTGTACAATGTATGTAGCATTTTTATTTATTTGTTCTACTGTATTTTTTGTCCTATTGCTTGTAATTAGTTTCTTTTTGTTTAATCGCTTACTGTTTACTTTCTATGGTATCAAAAATGTTAATATCATAAAGACCTATATCGAGACCTATATTGTATAAATAACTATATTATATTCGATTGTATTGAAATTTATACGGAATGGATCCGTGTACTGTAGTAGATATATGCAGTCTGCAGGCAGTTGGTTTAGTTTTTTTTTTGGGCATCTCCATGTGATCCTGTTCGGTATCGCAACTTGACTTCTCTTGTAATTAGTTTCTTTTTCTTATTTAATCGCTGACTGTTTACTTGTCTTCAGTGAGCTTGAGTTTGTTTTGTTTTTTTATGTTTTGTGATATTGACACTGGTGACAAGAATTATTACATTTCTATGGTATCAAAAATTGAGATATCATAAAGACCTTATTTAAAGGGGTCCTATTATGCTTTTTCACTTTTTGAATTATAATCAGTGCGTAGTGTGTATGTTTTCCGGGTTTTGTGATGTCACAAAGCGGCCCATTAGAATATCATTCCTGCCCACGGAAATTCATATGGTTGGGGTGTGGGGAGGGGCGAGGTTAGAACGCTTGGTTGAGTGCATCAGACAAGACGACGAAGAAGTGCTTCATGTTTTGTAATACGTAAAGTAATTCATAAATATCTATTAAAATTGACAGCAATGCATATTTACAGTATTTTGAATTTCTGAATTTTTGAATTACAATAATGATGAATATTGAAAAACATAATACATACAAAATAAATGTGTGGTAAGTACTGCTGCTCCATAGTATAAAGAGTACATGCGATCGCGAATCTTGAAAGTGAAAGTGAAACTAAAAAGCGTTCGTGCACTCAAAAGCAGTTTCAATGCCAGGCATAATAGCGGCTCCCCGATGCCCGCAATTTATATGGGCCTACAGTATAATTACCCAGTGATATACCCAGGCTCAACATCGTGATGTCTATCAGCCATCGGCGATGGACGATGCCATCGTCTATCGGCCCAACCCTAGTTACCACTCTAATATATCTTGCAATATCTGCGCATGCAAAGGTTCTGCGCGAGCCTCTTGTTCAATATTCTTGGGGTCTGAATCCGGCTCAAATTGATATGGCAATATTGATGCCATCCTTAACTATACCAGAGCAGACAAAACTTGCTGCTTTAGCAAGGGGCGTGGTAGTACTGAAACACTGTCTAAGCTGTTCGCCAATCACAACGCACTGGGGCAGCTAACCAATCACATCACATTTCGTTTTTCGGAAGGCGGGCCTTCATCAAACCCGGAACTAATCGAGACGTTTGTGCCAGGCTGGGGAGAAAGGTACTGTAATAATGTAAATTATTATGTCATGTCAAAATATACAAAATGTATACAAAAATTCATACTTTATACAGACCCCCGGCCTTACGTCCACGGACCCCTGGTTGAGAAACACTGTTCTAGTACACCCCCAAAACAAAATCAAGACTTTGTAAAAGAGCATAATAGGAAATAGCATATAATAGCAATAATAATGAAATTGAAGGGGGTCTGAATACTTTCCGTACCCACTGTATATCGTTACTGTAAAATAAAATTACTCATACATGTATCATGATATAAGATTCTGGTCATATCGCCCACCCCTAATATGAATTATTTTGGAGTAATCTGTTCTCTTCTATATGACTGCTTAAAATTAGGAAAACTATCTAAAACTCCTGAACAATTTCCTTACAATTTGTGTTAAAGAGTAATAACGAGAGACAAAAAAATATGCACAACTACTTTATATATGAAATAAAATTAAAAAAAATTTTTATTTTAATATGTGCTTAATATATCTGTATTTTCTACTATACAATATTTTAATCAAGACTTAAAACATGGTGTACGAGTAGTACAAGATAATTTAATACAAGAAAAAAACAAAATTATACATTTGTGTAAAGAACAGTCTAGTGATCTAGTGTCAAATCTGCTATTTTAAAAACTAATGGCAAATTGTGGGACATATTTTGTCCCATGTCTCAAGAATCAGTGCCATATTTTATTTGGGTCTCCCTAATAGACCTCTAATATAATAAATCAGATAAAAACTGCTTGTTCAGTTACGCATAAAAAAAAGAAAAAGTACTATTGCTTTGCTAATCTATTAGAGAGCTTGTCTATTTGTATTCAGTAGAGCAGATTCAAACAAATTACAGTAACACACCTGTTCCGCAGACCTCGCTATGTTACAAAATGGAGCATTTTGTATCTGACATGTTGACCTGCCAGAGCCAGGCTTGCTTTAATTACTTCTCTGTTTGGTGTGCCGTTAAACATTTGCATGATAATTTCTACCTCCTTTCTGTTGGCTGAGCCTTGCCAGATTGCCTCAGCATGAATTGAAACGGCTGCTCTTGCTATCAGAAGCTGGTTAAAGCCTAACTTAAACTAAAGTGCATCAGTTTCTTTACTCTCTCATGTCCAGGCTTAATATGCCAACTATAAGTAAGCCATTATTAAGCTGTTTCTCTGAAAAGGCTCTTTTAGAACATTGCTTGATTGTTTGAGGTTCCTGACCAGCCTGACACATTGGCTCAACCAATGGTGTGAGTTTGGGGTGGGACTATCTATTTTTGCAACCAATGACTCTTTTGGGTTTTTCCAAAAACCTAGTTCTTTTTCTGATGATAAAGTGGGTCAGCATTTGATTTTTAATCATCATACCGCTCCAAATGTTGACGTGTTAAAAAAGCATTTTCATTTTCTTTGTTTTTAAATCTGCACTGAATTTTTCTTCTGCTTTTTTGCCTTCTGCCAGGTCAACTGTCTCTCTCTGAGAATGAGTGTGAGGGGTGAGGAGGGACTCTTTGATGTGGTCTTTCATTTCCTGATAGTACTCGTTGTTCTTTTGCGACATTCACACCCCATCTCACCGCTAGTGAGCACTTGTGCAAGGTCTGAGCAGAAACCGTACGAGTGATCTTTTAAATGATTCTCATTTCCATTTCTTTAAGATCACGATTACCCTTAACAGAGAGATTTTTCCCCTAAAATATTGTAAGCGGGAGTTTCCGTTATGCGCAGTCATAGCTGATAAAATGTTTCATTTTCTGTTTTACAGTAATGTGGTACTTAATCTAAAAGTTCAGATCTAGTTTACACTTCCATAGCTATGTGTAATCAGAATTCGTATTTTTTTCTTTTCACTGTCCTTCTAGGAACAAGAGCACCAATTCATATAGACTTATTTAGACTAAAAACATTAGTCATTGTAGACAAATTGTTTTAACAGTAGTTTGACATGAACAAAAAAGCTGTAAAGGGGTAAAAGTACAGGCACTATCTGTTGAGTCCCAAGTCTAATAAAATGTTTAGTGGTTTCTATTTTTTTGTCTTGTGGAAATTTAGATTTAGATTTATAATATTGTAAAATATTTTAATATACATATTTACAATTGTAATAAAATATTTAATAAAAATATATTTTATAAAATATATGTTGCTATATTTTTCAGTCTTTTCATAATATTAAATACACATCTGGATATTTTTCACCCATGATCAGTGAAAAATCTTTTTCTCTTTTTTTTTTAGATCAGCCATTTTGACCAAACACTAGCAGAGCATAAGATTCAAAATGTTTAATGTAAGTAAAATGTAGTAAAACTTGAACACAAGCAAGATTTATATCATTTATATACTGCAGTGTTTACCTACATATATTATAATTTTGCCAAAGCTTTTACACACGGCCCTCTCACAATATATTGCTTTACAGATCTATCAATTTTGCCGCTCAGAAATGTTCACGCAATCATGCTGCACGTATCAGAAGTTCCGCGCTCCGCTCACACTACATGTGTACCACGCTCTGGCCCACCTCTTTCAACCGAGCCAGGGCCGGTGTTCTGACGATTTGTGCTGCTCGCTCAGATTGTGCTACCTCCCATTAAAAAGAACAAGTAGCACAAATCGATAGCGAAAAATGCTACCTATCAGATTGCGCTACCAGCATCTTATTCATGTGGTTTGAGGCTTTTTTTAATGTCCATACCTACCCCTGCCCTAAACCTACCCTTACCCTAAACTTACTTAGTTAAAACTAAGTTAGAACCATTGTTTTGAATTGATTCATTAAAATGGACACTTTATACTGATTCACAGAAATTATCTGGGGTACCAGCACCATCTTAAGCAAAAGATTCATACAAGAATGATTTTATGAGCGAATTGCACAAAAACTCTGCTTGTGTTTCAGAAGTAGGCCATTGGATATACTGTATTTCTGTACATCACGGTTTTGTTTTGTTCATGTCAAATTAAATATGGCATCTACCAGAAGGCCCACGACAGCTTTTCCCAGGGTTGGACTAATAGATGGGCTTGTTGTATTTGTGTGTGTGTCTCTGCAGGTCCCTCAGGTTACAGATGGAGAGACTACAGTGCCCTGGCTGTCATCTTGGCAGGAATGGCCTTTGGCTTCCATCATCTCTACCGGGTATGTGTCTTAAGTGCCACCAATATCCTATTGCTCAAAATGTGTTTATTATTCTGAGAACTCAAGCTTTTCCCAGCATTTCTACTTTTGTATGCATTTTCTACATTGATGTCGTGTAAATCACTCTGGTTACAGTCCAACGTCATCGGAATGAGCTCATCTCTACCCCTAGATCTTTCTTTGTTTTCTTTTTCGGAAAAACCCAGAGGCTGTACTCTCACTGCTTTCCAGCACTATCACGACACGATTTTGTACGTGGGCACAGATGGGTGCGTGGGCCCTCAGGCCCCGTCGAGTAAGGGAGAGACCCCGTTTCTCGGTGACTGTAAACCCACACTGCCCACAGGAGCATGTGGACTACATTACTGTGTTTTAAAAGAGAAAGAAAATGGAGCAGTGGCCTTTAAGAGAGTATTTACAATGTCATTGTATGGAACTCCCATGATGTCATGATTAGGAACGCATGTTTAGCTTCCTAAGCTTCCGTCTGCACTCGGCTACTTCAGTCAGTAAGCACACGCGCTCTATAAAGCCAGTCTCCATCTCCAGTAGCACACATGACTGCTCTTACTAATGTAGTGAGCCAAACCTATGTCATTTTAACAGAAAAAGTCATATTTTCCTTTGACACGAGTCTGTGTTTAACAATCCGAAACTGTAGCTTGTTTAGTACTTAAAGTGATGTTTTGAGAATGTGACGTCAACTCTCATTTTTAACAACTTTCATTTTCACTCATTCTAATTACTGGTGCTTGCTCAGGAAGCCATTACTGTTGCTATTGCTATTTCATTGTTGCTAGCATTATTTGAACAAAATTAAAAATTACTTAAATAGTAATAGTAACATACACCAAGTATTAAACTTGCAGTTTACTAGCACATAACTCATGCTCATGCTCATGCTCAAATAAATATAATAAATATACACTATTAGACAAAAGTTTTCGAACAGTAAGATTTTTTATGTTTTTTAAAGAATTCTCTTCTGCTTACCAAGCCTGCATTTATTTGATCCAAAATACAGCAAAAGCAGTAATATTGTGAAATATTTTACTATTTAAAATAACTGCTTTCTATTTGAATATATTTTAAAATCTCATTTATTCCTGTGATTTAAAAACTAAATTTTTAGCATCATTACTCCAGTCACATGATCCTTCAGAAATCATTGTAATATTTATATATTTATATAGATTTGCTGCTCAAAAAACATGTATTATTATTATTATTATTATTATGTTGAAAACTTAATAGAGTAGAATTTTTTCATGTTTCTTTAATGAATAGAACGTTCAAAAGAACAACATTTATCTGAAATAGAAATCTTTTGTAACATTATAAATGTCTTTATCATCACTTTTGATAAATTTAAAGCATCCTTGCTAAATAAAAGTATAAATTTTTTTTTTATTAATACTAATAAACCCCCCCCCCCAAAAAAATGTATACTGACTCCAACTTTTGAATGGTATAGTGTATATTTTTAAAACATAAAATATAAACATATTTCACAATATTACTGCTTTTGCTGTATTTTGGATAAAATAAATGCAGGCTTTGTGAGCAGAAGAGAATTATTTAAAAAACATGAAAATCTTACGGTTCAAAAAATTTTGACTGGTAGTGTAAATATAAATATAATAAATAATGAATACATTTTAAATTTTTTCAGCAGAGAGACATTAGATTGATCATAAGTGACAGTAAAGACTTTGATGTTGTTACAAAAAAAATAAAAATAAAAAAAGCATTGTTCTTTGGAACTTTCTATTAATTAAAAGAATACTGAGAAAAAATGTATCAGTTTCCAGGTATTTGAAAAATAATGTGTTTTTTGAACATTAAAGCATGTCAACATATTCTGTTACACCAAATACACAAAATAATGATCTTTTAAAAAGCCTCATATGACCCCTTTAAGCAGCACAGCTGTTTGAGATGATAAGAAATGTTTCTAGATCACCAAGTCTGCATTTTAGAATGATTTTTGAAGCATTATGTGACACTGAAGACTGGAGTAATAGCTGCTGAAAATTCAGCTATATCACAGGAGTAAATTACATTTTAAATATAGTGAAATAAAAAAAGTTATTTATTTAGTCTTATTTTATTTTATTTTAAATAAATGCATGATTGGTGAGCATAAGAGACCTTTCAAAAACATTTAAAAAATGTAATTTAATTTCAAAAACTTTAAAAATCTTACCAACTCTAAACTTTTGAATGGTAGTATACTACCCATGAACCATAAGCAAATTTGCTAAAAGATTGCACATAAGACTTCTGACATGATTAGTGATGACAATATACCTGTAATAGAGACTTTGGTGTGGGTTGTTTGACTAGAAATGTGCTAGCAACATACAAAAAAACCACTCGAAACACTTTAGCAACCAAGTGGTGATGCCTTGGCATCTGTTCGCAATACTCTTAGCATTATTAAATAGATTTTTGTGTAGGCAAGAAAAAGCAAAAACATAACTCTGCAACTCTCTTGCTCGCTCGTTTCTCACTTCCATTCTCTGTCTCTCGCTCACACACAAACAGTCCCCCGCGTGCGTCTCTGCTGTTCGGAGGATCTGTGCCCGTGGCTGGAGGTGCTGTTCCCTGGTGCGAGTGCTCTCTCACTGCTGTCATGTCAGAGGAACGGCTCACCGGTGCCACCATATGCCCTGGCCTCCTCCTCCACTTTATTTATGCTATAGAGCACATTGTAAACAGCGCTCACAGCAGCTCTCTTATTAACTACGCTGGTGTTGACACTCATTCTGATTTTTTCAACTTAAAAGTGTTTATTGCTTATGCCGGTGTCAACGGTTGCGCCGCTGTGAAAACCTGTTAAGGCCAACTGTTTTCCAGACGGAGAGCCTGCACACGCACATTACACTTTACAGCACCCAGCTATTCACCAAATGCCATGTTAATCACCCCATCTATGTGCTGTTTGTTTGTCTGGGGAAACAAATCGACGCGTGCGTTTGGAAATAAAACAACGATGGTGTGAGAACCGGCAGCTAGTGGAAGCGCTAGCCGTCTGACCTTTGCCGCTCATTCTCAGTGTTTGGAGATGTTGTTCTACAAGGCTTAAACTCTTGACGAGCAATTGTCCTCAGAAGGTGACATGTTCAAATGGAGAAGCCAGCCTGTGGGCTAAAAGACTTAATGATGTTGAACCCAGAGTCATGCCCCGATGCTTAATTCTTGGCCTCTGTGTCAGCCATTGAGGCAAATTGCTCTGGATGAAGTGAGAAAACCACAAGACTTTTGAGAGGGATTAAAAAAAACAAAAGGTCTTGTTTTTTTTTCAGCATGAATGCAGGCCTATTAATCATACTTCATATAATGATGTTTTATCTGCTGTTGCCAAACACAATACTGAACTTGATACCGTGAAATCAAACACAAACACTAGTATTGTTTAGATTTTTCCCTTCTTTTTATTTTTTTCTCCTTGCTTAATGTCCTATTATACTGAAATACCTTAATATTTAATAAAACATTCTGTCTTTATCTGGCCTCTCTTAAATACAGCTTTTTTAGTTCTTTATTTTAGGGAAATATTTAGTTTGATGGGTGACTGTTATATAAATTAGGGTGTATCTAATATTCTTTCTTAAAATTTGTAGTTGTGTTTTATGTAATTTGCTCAGGATTGTCAAAATATTGACCCTGATAACATGTAAAATAGGCAGTACATTTATTTTTTAAAGAAATTAATTCTTTAAGCTTTGAAATTGATAAAACATTGAAAGTAAAGGCGTTTATGATGTTACAAGGGTTGTAATTAAATGCTGTTCTTTTTTTAATTTTCTATTCAGCAACAAATTGTGAAACATTTAATGTTTTTCACAAAAATATTAAGCAGCTGTTTTCAACATTGATAATAATTAAAAAATAATAATTTGAGCACCAAAACAGCATATTATAATAATTTCTGAAAGATCATGTGACACTGAAGACTGGAGTAATGGCTGCTGAAAATTCAGCTTCGCCATCACAGGAATAAATTTTTTAAAATACAGTAAAATAGTAAACTACAAAATTTTAAATTGTAAAAAATATTTCGCAAGTTTTCTTACCAAACAAATGTTGTAAAGCTTTCAAAAAATAAATCATGACATTTTATGACTACAAGAGAAGCCTTCTGTGAGGGTTTTAGTTGAGTTTTGGTTTGACTACGCTAACACTAATAGATTAGCCCTTTGTCTATTTGTGAGTGCGTCCTGGTCCACTGGCCTGTTTTCCCTGTTCCTGAGTGGAATTCTAATAGTGTGCCATGTTTTTAATTGCAGAAATACATCCTTCCCCTCATTATGGGCAGCAAAGAGGACAAGGAGCATCTGCAGCGGATCGAGAGCAACATCGCGGAAATGAGTGGCACGCTGACACAGACAGGTGAAGATTAATATCTTCATCGCTTTTTCCTCCTTAACATTTTCCTTCATTTATCTGTCGCCAAAATCTGCTCACATTTTACAAATGACGGTCCTGTCATTTTGCTTTAATTTGAAATTGCTTGTTTACTGTCAGCTCAGCTTCAATTAATTACGTTTCGCTGAAAAGCTCTTAACCTCAGAATATTAATGAGGGGAAGAGGAATGACAGCGTTTCTTTTCTTTTTTTTTTGCCGCCTTAACTGCATGGCAAGAAAGTTCATTTTAATTTTCGGCGTGGTGGTGTGGCTCCCCGGTTGGGCCCGGAGCGCGATGGTGATTAAGTGTGTGGTGACAGGTGCGTCCTCCCGCCTTGGACAGGTGAGGAATCTCAGCTAGTCTGTCAGAGAGGGATGCCTCTCCTCCTCTCTCCTCCCCCTCTCTTTACCCACTACGCAGCCGGTGTAATTAAACATCCCGGCAACCATGAAATCGGGACACTTCCCGAAGAAACTTTGTCTCGTTAGGGCCGCAGTCGACTTGCAGCTGGGTGGCTCCTTTTGTGTAAATGACAATTCACTCTTGCAGTGTTTTATTTGTTTATTTATTTTAAAGAAAGACAGTGCAGGACAACTCGTGCAGTTTATTTTCTTACAGTTTTTACAAAGCAGTGCTCTGGTTAAGGTTTTGTTCTAAACTTTCACAGTTAATTTGAACTGAATTACTTCACATGAAACTCTAAGGGTTTTTTAGTAGATCATTTCAGATTTTTCTGTGCTTTATTTTTATTTTTTTTTAAATCTAATTGTAATATCTATTGTTTTGAAACTTAAAAAAGAAGTGACTATAGAATATTCGCTATTCAAAATCTAACAGACAAGTTAGACAAGTTTTACATGCTGAAATGCAATTGGTCTTTTTTCTTATGTCTATTTGCATACGTAATAGATGGTATTGTCTTCCTTACATATATTTAACCTATAAAAATAGGGATGCACCAGTATTCAAATTTTTGTCTTATACAGATAAGCTGATAATTCTCAATAACAATATCAAAATTATTATTTTGTATAAATACGTTAAAAATAAAAGGCAGTTAGTTTAAAATAACGTTCAGTATTAAAAATAGATATTCACTTTGAGATGTGTAAAGATAACATTTAACTGTGTAATTCATTTATTAATGTTTTTGAAGATGAAGTGAGCATTAGACTAGCGTAAAGGTCATTTTGATGACTGAATTTCCACCAGGCTTTTTTTTTTTTTTTTCGTATGATTGAAGTCCTTTATTTCTAAGTGGCATACATTCTAAAAGCAAGATTTATTTTATTTTATTTCTATAAAGCAATGTTTCCTGCACCATTGTTTAGTGCCACAGTAAATGGAATCATATTACATATGATCATTTTGCATATAATAACATTTTATTTTCACTTGTAAACTTGTAATGTGTAATGAGTAAAAGGTGTTCAGTACTGTTAGAAAATACCTCCCCCAGCTGCCTAACATTTTTCTGCTACAAAAACTTGTAAGTATTTGTTGTTTTCAGTCTAGGCGATTACCGTGTAAACATTTGAATTTTGAAAATTGTTGATGTAGAACACACAGTCTATAAAGGTGAAACAGTACATGCAAAGCAGGCACTCGTGATATATAATAGACAAAAGACTTCTTGTTATTTATGAAGTAAACTTTGTCAGAGTATGCTTGCCATTTAGCCATATTATTATTTGCCTCATAAAACCATGGAAATGATCTGGATCTATGCATGGATTTCTGATCTCAGCGTAGTCTTCTGTTATGCATATAGTATTGTTTTCATTATCCAGGAGATCAAAATAAGCAAATTTGGGGCATATGGGATAAAGGCGAGTGATTTTAGTCAGCTGCGTCTCTGCATTACATTGCCCGTTTTTGGTTTGGGGAGGGTGACTGAAAGGCCAGTCGATTGTGAGCCATTGCGTGCAAGCTCGATGTGGGTTTCTTTATCTGATTATCAAATGAGCCTCTTCATTGCCATTTTGGTTCATCTATGCAAAAAAACCCTCCTTTGTGTTACGCTGCCTGTCTGGCCCTCATTTTGTTTGGTTTTTAGCAGGATTCTTGTTTTGTTTAGCGTCACATTCAGATTCAGATGATAAGAATATTTATATTGTTCCGGGCTGAAGCTGCTTTTCATATTTCCTTTGTGAAACACTTGTTCCTGACAATCTCTTCCCCCCCCCTCGCTCCTTCCCTCCGCCACTCTCTCGTTTTCTTCTGTAAGAGCTGTACCTACCCCCAGTCACTCAGTCAGTCACGCCGCTGATCTAATTTGCTGTGGCTGCAGTAGCCAAGTTGCTATTGTAGTTAATGACTGTTTCAGTTAACAGTTTGGGAGAGGGTTGCAATTACGGAGTGAGTTTCCCCCTCTTCTCACAACGTGAGTAATAGCAAGTGACTGCCGCTCTTGCCAATTGCCCGCACTCCTTTGTTAAAGTTCGTGTATTTCTCTCGTGCCAAGTGCATTGGAATGATGTATTCCTTTGAATGTGGCTCCATTACTCCTGCAGCCTTTGAGTGTAGGCCTTGACTCCCATTATGATTTCCCAACAACTTTCCACACGCAATTAATGAACAGGTCTTGGAAGCATTTTGTCGCATGCGCGCGCTCACACTCGTGCCGGCTGTAATGGAATTGCGCTAGCTGCTTGGTCTCTTTGTCTGTGGAGAGCATATTGGTGACCAGCTGGCCAATAAAGGCTCAGACAGGCCCGGACATATGCAGTGTACATTATATTGAGGGATTTACTAAATAATTTACGCTATACACACTGTCTGCCTCCTCACAGCAGCTGCGAAGCCACTTGCAGGATCTCAAATTCGGCCAATTGTTTTCTCCAAAGAGAACGTTTGTGGAAACCCGAGACACGCTAAATGGAGGCATTATTTATTATGTTTTGAGTATGAAGCGAGTGTTGTGGGTTTAGAGGGCTGGTGCAGTTGCTGCTCGTTCTCAGTGTATTAATATTGTTGGAATTGCTGTTGACGTAAGCTGTGGTGGCATTCCTGCTTAGAACACATTTTTGCTTTATTTTAGACCTTTAAGCCGTTTTATTCATAG
Source organism: Sinocyclocheilus anshuiensis (assembly GCF_001515605.1). NCBI lineage: Eukaryota > Metazoa > Chordata > Actinopteri > Cypriniformes > Cyprinidae > Sinocyclocheilus > Sinocyclocheilus anshuiensis. The sequence continues at coordinate 644,059 of NW_015560626.1, read as the reverse complement.
TTATAGTTCAGAGATAACAGGAAATGACAGGCAGAAAAGGATAGAATGATGTTGCGAGCTGATTTCAAACCTTCGTCGCCCATTTGAGCACCATGGCTTAATGTAATCTCTAACCATGTGCTTCTACAGAATATTTGAAAACTTTAAATGTGATGTTCAATGCATCCATGATCACATATAAACTCAGATCTATAATTAGTAGTAGTTTTTCTTCTTTCTTTAAAAGGGGTAGATCACTCGAAAATAACAATTCTGTCATCATTTACTTGTTCTGAATTCCATATTTTGTAGCATTATGATTGATTTGTCTAGGGACTGGAATGTAAAAGCTGAAAATTGAAGCACACATTTAGACTTGTAATGTATGAACCACACAAGCAGGTTTGCATGTGCATTCTGCGAAATACTTCCTTTTGTGTGCCACAGAAATAGAAAAATCATACTAGTTTGGAACAACATGAGGGTAAATGATGGCAAAATGTAATTATTTCAGTTAAAATATGTTTTGGAGAAAGTTAATACATCAGATGTCAGATCTCTCGTTAATGTTAATACAGTCATCTGAAAGGACGAGTTTGAATCATCATTATTATTCAGCTAGGGAAAACGGTTCAGTGTCTGTTATTCTGTAAGTATTCACCTAATGAGACAGACAAAGACTGCGAGAGAAAGAAACATGTAACAGCTCTTAAGCAGAAAGTGGAAAGGCTGTTTCTATGAAAGGAGAGCCCTGGAACTGTGCGTCGGAGAGCCAACAGTCGGCAGCTAATAATATCTGCTGATGTTAATCCAATTAGAGTTGATTTAACACTTTACAGAGCATGATTTATAGAGGCGTTTATTGGTTTTCTGTAACATAATCAGTTTGGAAACTTAATGCATTGTTTGGGAATGCATGTGTGACTGGAAACAGGGGGAGAGCAACTTGTGCTCTGGGTTATTTGAAATGATACCCCCATTAATAACACCAACTCTGGCCCTGCTAGGGCTGTTTTTCTTGGGCTTTCTCTAATCCTCGGGACCAGCACAATCTGACAATAATTCAATCTTCAGAGAGGGAGGAAAATGAGCTGTATTTAGTAAGATTAGTGAGGACAGTAGTGTCTAGCCCTCCTGCCTCCCAAATGAACGGCTTTTTTTCCATCTGGTTGATTGTTTGGAGAGTTCGATAGAGCCAGCGTTTCAAACCCATGCTAATGGAGGTTAAGAGACCCTGATTTGATATAAGAGCAGACGTAGGTGATTAATCTTGTACAAATAGAGGTGTCTTATATTACTGATTGAGCTAAAGGCTAAATCAAAGAGAAAACCACTGCATGTTGATCGTCGGTAATGCTTTCAAACAAACAAATACGTCGGTTAGCGCAGGATCGCGACTAAAGCTGCCATATCCTTGCTGGTGAAATTCTGGTAATTGTTTTGGGTGTAGTCTTATCTTCATTTGTGTGTTTTTGGATGCAGTCACCCAGTTGCAGATGACCCTGGCTTCAGTGCAGGAGCTGCTGGTCCAGCAACAGAAGAAAATACAGGAGCTGACACAAGAGCTGGCTAACTCGCAGGTAACACTTGCCACAATGGTAAACAGAGGGATCTAATGAAGTCAAACAATAGTTTTATGTGAATAACAAGGCAGAATTGAAGTTCACTGATAATCTTCCCCTTCACCACAGCTCTTAAACTTAAATTCAAATAACATGCAGCAAGGCATATTGCATCAAGTTTGACATCAGTAAGACACAAGAACTTGTGTCATTTGACATCATTGATGTTAAACCTGGTTTGTTAATTTTTGAGTTAAACGTAAGTGCAAATGAGATTTGAGAGATGTGGCGGAAGGCAAAGTACCCTTTAAATAACGATTTTAGGCCTGTTGTACATAAAGCCTACATTGGTGTAAAAAAATGGATTTGGAACGAAATGAGGGTGACTACTTAGGATGGGTTAAATGCAGAGCACTAATTCTGAGTATGGGTCACGTCACTTTCACTTTCTAAATGGCATCATTATTTGTTTTGGGTGAGGTGACCCTTTAAAATTTGTCCAGTAGTGCTGTACTTAAGTTTCCATATGGGGTTTGATTCAACAGAAGTGACTGGAAAACAAACAAACAAACAAATCATACAATCTGAACATTCCTCTAGTTTTTGACACATTTTATTACAGACCTTATGTAAGGAAAGAATGTGATCGTTTATGGTGCATGTGAGTTTGAGCATGTGTCAGTGTTTTTTTGTTGCATAGACATCATCAGAGAAAATAATTCCATGTACATTACGTAAGCACTAGTTTTAAACTGCGTAATCAACAGGTCAGAAATGCATAATTTGCCTTTCATCCTCTGAAATACCTTAGATACAGACATCACAGCTAAAACGTAAAAAGGAAGCATAAAAAAAAAAAACTTGAGGAATTTGGTTGTCTAAAATGGTTGCATTCCTCCCTGGTTATGTAATTTCTCTCAGAGATATTATGAATGATAGTCTTTACTTGTTTTGTTGATCTGTTCAGTTTAAATAAAGCCCTCAGTGTGCATTTTCATAAGGCCCTTTGCGGCGCTCTGTTTCAGGGGCACATCCTCTATTAAACAAGGCCACTTTGAGTTTAAAACAACACAGGGCATTTTTCAGTGACACAGACTGATGCTTCACCCTGATGTGAATATTAGTGGTGACAGAACTCATATGCTGCTCAGAAGAGAAAAATGTGCATCAGCAGGACAAGGCATGTCATGGGAGCTCCATAAAGAACATGTACGGCCATCTCCAGAACGCTCAAGCAAGCCATCTAGGGACAGGACGTGAACCCACGCTGACGCCCCCTCCTGATCTCTCCTGTATCTGTCATTTGCTTTCTGCTAATTTCATCTGGACTGAAACCTCATTTAACCCCCACCCATCCTGCAACTAAGAGAAGGACCAGTAGGATTTTCATTGAGCCCCAACTTAGAGGCCTGTCAATTAAAGAATTACGGAGGAAGGATACTTTTATTGTTCATAAATAATGCTTGGGAATGTTGCCTATACAGTTAGTTTGTATACATTTTGTGTATTGTTCATAATAATAGTTTTTAAGTTTAGCTGGTTCATGAAGCTGCAGGGCTGTGTGATGAAGGAGGATTTCCCATCATCTGTGGCAGCACATAAAAAGTAAATTACCGGTTAAAAGTATCAATTATGTCCTCTATGTGCTATGTTTCATTTTGTTTGTACTAGCAAATAAAATCACTTCAATATATATATATATATATATATATATTGAAGTGATTTTATTCTATTGATATTCTTTCTATAATATTTAAATATTTTTAAAATATAAAACAAATATATTTATAAAAAGAATATATATTATTAGTTATTTAAAGTAGTAAATATATATAGATTATGTAGTAATTAGTAGTAAATATATAGGATATATAGTCATTTTTATTGGTTAAAAAATATTGTTTTTCCACTTTTGAGAAACTAACAAAAGCTAAATGAATGGATGAATTAATTATCTAAAATATAAACAAATATTTTTAACATTTAAACAAACATAAAACAATTAAAAAATTGTATTATGTGTATTATTAAATATATTTTAACAAGTAAATATATAATAAACAAATTATATATAGCTATTTTTATTGGTTTTCACTTTTGAGGAACATTAACAAAAGCTCATTTATTTATTTATTTTAACCATTATGCCACACAACCCACAGTTGATAGCCAACAGAAAAAGAATAAAGAATGCACAGAAAAATACAGAAAGTAGTCATCTTTGTAATTCGTCTATTGTGGCAGTGCTGATGTTGTTGTCTTTATCACATGCTAATTTAATGCATTATGATGTCATTATCTTTCAGAAGAATGTTCTTGATGATACGGTCTTCAAATCCTTTCTGAAGACATGTGCTTATTATCTATAAAGAATAGTCATCTGAGAGAAATCGCCTGCTGAAAACACATTGCCATACCTCAGAATGTAAAACTCTACGTACTTTGTATCTTACGATACTGCGATAAATCATCTCGTAACAGCTCCAAAAAGCGCTTTGGAATCGCAACTGAGGGCATGTTTTATGTCCACAGCTTGTTAAGCACATGGGTGTTTTACTGAAGCATCTGGATCCCGTAGGAAAACATATGCAAACACATCTGGCCTGGCAACAAATTGAAGTGAAAATATAAATCTCTCACCCTTCTGAAGTTTGCAAGAATTGCAGACTCACCACTACACAACACCACCCCCCACCCCCCCCACCCCCAGCCTCCTTCCGTCGCCCTCTTGA
>NW_015560626.1:627441-639676 GCF_001515605.1 Sinocyclocheilus anshuiensis | reverse complement strand
CTACACAACACCCCCCCCCACCCCCCCACCCCCAGCATCCTTCCGTCGCCCTCTTGAAGTTCGTTATCCATGAACTGGCTTGCCAAATAATCTCTGGTTCACCTCTGCTGTTAAAGAGACATGCCTCCGCTAGTTTCAGAAACATGCCATCGCGTCGATCTATTGTTCAAAACACTTTAGGTCATCATCCAGTACAGCTGCCCTAAGTCAAGTAAAAATGGCTGAAATTCTCTGTCAAATTCCAGATTGAATTAAAAAGCTTAATTTGTCATGAGTGCCCTGCTGGAAAGCAGCAGTGTGTATAAAGTATAGTTCACATCAAAATGCCCATTAAACAAATCATAAAGTCTACTTTGCGCTGATCTTAAATTTTGTTTTGAGAGATGCGGGGCCCTGTTGTCTAGAGCCATATGGGAAATTCGGGAAATTATTTTCAGGTCCAGAGCATGAAATTAAGGACACGTGTTAAGCCTTTTGGCTGCGTATCATTTTCATTGTGCGGTTTTCTGAGTTGCCTTTTCGGGGTTCTTTACTCTGTGCAGAATGCGCCAAGCTTGGCAATTAAACTCTCTAAAGAGGAAATGTGTATTTAACCCGAAACACATGGTGACTCCTGTTTCCTCAGCTGCTAAGTAAACATTTATATATATCTATATATTTTCAAAGCCACACAAATAAAGTATATTCTGTTATGAGCACAGTGGGCCTGTTTCTCTGTAGCAGTCACTCAAACTGTAGATATGTTTGTGCTCGTAGTTTAATATGGTCTTTCTCATTTTAGTAGATTGCTGCATACTTTGTATTTCTTCAGTGCTCACCTGATTAAATTTCCTCATGCTCACCTGAAGCTATTATTCAAATGGTGATTGATAAAGTCTTCGACTGATAAAGGAAGTCAGTTGGAACTTCTAAAGAAGTGCAATTTTTTTGCATTGTCTTTGTACCAATCAAAATACTCAAGTGCTTTATCAGGTGCTGTTAATTATTATTATACTTTTGTTTTGCATCCAAAATAAAAGTTTGTGTTTACATAATATATGTGTATGTACTGTGTATATTTACGTATATGTATATATAAACACACACGCATACATGTACAGTATCTCACAGAAGTGAGTACACCCCTCAGATTTTTGTAAATATTTTATTATATCTTTTCATGTGACAACACTGAAGAAATGACACTTTGCTACAATGTAAAGTAGTGAGTGTACAGCTTGTATAACTGTAAATTTGCTGTCCCCTCAAAATAACTCAACATGCAGCCATTAATGTCTAAACCGCTGGCCACAAAAGTGAGCGGGGGTCTGAATACTTTCCGTACCCACTGTATATATATATATATATACATAGACACACACATAATATTACATATATATAATTTTAAATGGATATTTCACCCATAAATTTTAATTGTCTTTTACTCACCCGTCAAGTGGTTCTACCTGTATAAATTCTTCTGCAGAACACAAAGGTATTTTGAAGAATGTATCAATTCTTTTTTATCCGTACAGTGTGAGTACTTTCTTTTTTTTTTGTGATATGAGACTTAAATATGACATTATTTTGAGATTGTCAGTGAATGTTTATTTGACTTTTTTTTTTTTTTTTCCAAAATTTGCCCACAGCTTTGTCAGACCATTTCTGTTTTGAATTTTGAATTTGGTGTACTTTGAGTGTGCTTATGTATATATTTATTTATTTTATTCTTATTTTTTCAATTTCAGCCAGATTGTCTACCACTCATTTGCCATCACTGCAATGTATTGTATCAGTTGATTTAAATTTAAGAGTTCTTATTTTTTTAGCCAAAGCATTTTGTTCTCCTTGATAATATTTAATACTGAATAACAGGCAGAATGTTGCATCTCATTCTCCACATATATAAAGCATTATCATCTTGACTGGTTGAGTTTAATTGCTGTGCCGTTTGAATATAACGATAGCTGTCTTTATTAGTGGCTGCTCGTGGAAGATTAGGAGCGCTTCGATTCCCCCCCCCCCTTCCACCGCAGAACGCCCTGCCACTGGGAAAGTGAATAAACAGGCTCAAATAAATAAATTGTGTTTTCACCAGAAAACACTCCCTTGGGATTTATTTTCAAGCTGATTCCAACATAAATATACATGCATTAAGCGGTGAAAAGAGCATCAGAGAGCGAAGCAGTGAATTAATTTGCATTCAGACGTTTCTTAACTTACTTGTTAAGATATTATTATCCGTTGTTAATGTTCTGCAGACATTTGCTTTAATGTATTCCATGTCTGACTGCTGTTTCTGTGTAAGTACGTGCATATACCTCTCTTGTACGGTACGCTCCACCTCCTTAAATAATTACCCAGACTGTAGCAAAGCTTTGTTCACACTTAAGAGGGTGACGGACCCCGATCACACTGCACTGACCCCTCTGACTGGATGGCTGCTCACACAGTTAAAGACATGCAGAGAAAGGCCTTTAGCAGCAATTAAACGGTCATCACTAAATGTGTGCGCGCGCGTTTGGCTCTCGCAATGAAGAATTGCAACGGCGGAACTTTAAACACCGCCGGCTGAGAGGTGCTTTGTAGCCTCTGTTAAAATATTATTTAGATTTTATGTCCGAGAAGTGTAAGCTAAGCCTCCGAAGCAATTAATTTTTTTTTCCCCCATTACAAAGGTAAAATGAGCAAAGAGGTACATTCCAGCCTTATTATACGGGGTGCCGTGGGGAGTGCGGGATTAAGATGGCCATAATGAGGTGAGGCCTGTAATAAGAGTGTCTTCACCAGGCCTAATGCGCTTGGCTCAGATCAGATGTGGCCTCTTTGAAAACAGCGTACTTATCTGAGGGCTTTAGGAGCAGAAAGGAGACAAAACCGCCGTCCCTCCCCAGCCCTCGCTGTAAATGAGTCTGATCCTTTTCAGATGTGATTCAATTAATTTACTTTAGATTTAATTACATGTGGAAGAGTCCGAGTTATCCCTCTCCTCTCGATAGGGGTCTCTGCTTTCTAACTAGCCGCCCCCGGTGACTCCGATGTTCTTAATTACACTTTTATTTTCCTTTTCCCCCCAGCCCTTTTTTCACTTCCTCTTCCTGCTCTCGTATCTCCCCCCCCCTCCCTCATCCTGGCAAATCCCTCCCTCCTCAGCGGACAGAAGAACTGGAATGGGATTATGGGGTAGATGTGGGCTGTTTGTTTGTGGATGGTTCAAAGAGTCATTGGCTCCGTGTAGCCATACAGGAGCGGCTTGAGAGCCCGGGTTAATCTTCCAGAACGTTTGGAGAACTGAAATTAAAATGTAGAGGCGCTTCAAATCTTTTTTTTTTTTGCGTGAAGAGGGTATCTTTTTATAAATTGACATTACCAACCACCTGTCTATTTGGGGGAGGGAAAATGATGGATGGATTTTTTGGGGGGGCTTTTTTTTCCCTTGAAGTCATTTGCTATTCAAATGTTTGCTGGCCACTTCAATTGGCCATCACTCCCTTCAGCAATTCATCCCATGGCAAGCAGTTGGCGATAAGGCTTCTTTTAATAAAAACCTCCCTGACTTGATGAATACTGCCATTGTTGTGCCAGAGACCTCTTATCAAACACCTCTGTCCTGCTCAAATCAGCAGTCTGCAATATGGAAAAATATGTAAAAATGGTATGATTAATTCCCTTAGCCTTTTTTTGAAAGATCCTGACCTTCTGGGTGAGGAAAATACAGTAGCTGGGACTCGTCAGTGTAGTTGTGGCTTGATATCGAGACTTTCGTTGTCTCGTATTGGCAGTTTGAATGCATCAAATTATTGTGCTCATTGAGTGACAAATCAAATTAGAAAAAGTCACACTTTAACAGATCGCTGACATTTGTGAAGTTTTTTGCATATGCTGCATACTAATATAACAGGTTCTGGTAAACAAGGCCTGATATGATAGAGCTTTCACATTCTGGGGCAGATATTCACCTTTAACAACAGTAGAGAATATATAACTTTGTTTAAAGCCCATGTAAAGGTCAGTTTAGCAGCATTTTAAAAGATAACCATGATTATGTTTACAGAGGTCTCAGAATGATCCTTGGTTAATGGTTTGAGGTGTGGAAAGCCTATAGTGGTAAATAATGAGTGTTTTAAATTTGTTTTCAAAACCAAAATGATGGTGATGATCATTTGTAATTTTGTCTCTTCTTCAGGCCTCATCTGCCACCAACTGCATGCTGGAGTCTCAGAGCATCAGTGAACTCAAGGCTGAGATTGTATCTCTTAAGGGTCTTCTTCTCAGCAGGTAACATTTCACTTTTTTAATAAATATCTAACAATAGATGCCATATTTGATTTGACGGACAAAATGTGACTATGATGGATTTAGAATCTTGTGTATTTGGGTGTCAATCTGTCAGCTCGCTAAACATTAAAATTGGTTTTCCACAAATTGCAAAAAAAAAAAAAAGCAAAAATTTAATGTGACCTTGGACCTATTTTCTGATACAGAACAGTATGACATATTGAACAAACTGTATTTTCCTCCCGCACAGCCTCGTTTTTGTTTGTGTACAATAAAGTCTTGACATCCAAAAGCCATTTCCTGCCATTAAGAATTTCTTTATTTTACAGTGTGATCAGATTTGTGCTTGAAAACTAATAAGATGCATGTACTTAACATTTGATATCCTGAAAGAGACCATCAGTAGATGTTCCAACATGCATGTTTTGTAATATCACTGTGTAAATAAATGAGTGGAGAGCATTGTTTCTCACTCAGGGCAGCTGATATTAGTATGCCTTGGGACAATTTGGCAGATAAATGTGTCTGAAATGGTTTGATCTGTATGTGTCATATCGTTCTCTTCACCGGGGCATGTAGCTGGAACCAGCTCATTACTGGTTAATGAGGCCTGATGCATCCAACAGGTTCCCTCAATGCCCCAAGATGGATCTTCCCTCACTTTCATTAATGTTTACTTGATTATGTATGTATCATGCAAATTAAGATCTAAGTAATCTCATACATCTGAAATTCACACAGATAAAAGCTTTCGTTTGTCTGCCGTTTCGTTCTCATTAAACATTTTAAGCTGTAATTACCTTTTTCTTCCAGTGTCTGAATGTTGTGTCTGGTTGTCCTTCTCAAGATGTGAGATCTTTGCTGTAAATACAAACCAAGCTCACCATCTGCTCAACTTGTTGCCTCGTATATTCAAACAAAACCACCCTGAAGTCACTTTTGAATTTATTTTACCTTTGTTGCGAGGACATGCTTTGTTTTGAATCAGATGCCAGGTGTGGAGTACATATGGACATAATCTCTCATGTACTTTCAGACTGACAAATCTGCTCGTGTTTCCAAAGCACAATAGCTGGACTCGCTTGTGCATATTTTAGGCAGACACAAGCCTGAGGCACAATGTGTACTCTGTTGTGAGAGATTTCAGCAAAGAGTTCGAAGAAAACGCTTGTAATGTTCTATTCACGTCCTCTTTCTTCTCAGGAGACAGTTCCCCGCTTCACCCTCCGTTCCCAAAATCCCATCCTGGCAAATCCCTCTCAAACCCGGATCGCTGTCCAACCCGCCCTCAGTCAACCACACCAACAGCAGTAGCGACATCTCACCCGTCAGCAATGAGTCGGCCAACTCCTCCCCCGTCAAAGAGGGCAACAGCTCCCAGGCCACCCCGTCCGGCTCGCACTGCCTGAACGGAGACGTGGGCCTGGGCTCCATTCTCCCTCTGGACCTGAAAGACCAGGTCCGTATGGAAGTCCAGGGCGAGGAGGAGAAGAAAGAGGATGATGAGGACGAAGACGAGGATGACGACGTGACTCATGCGGATGAGGAAGACCACCTGAGCGTGCAGACGGAGGACAGGAGAGGAGGCGACGGACAGATAAACGAGCAGGTGGAGAAGCTGCGGCGTCCAGAGGGTGCGAGCAACGAGAGCGAGGTCGATTAGAAAGAAACTCCAGACTTCATCCGTCCATTGGCTTCTCTCGGTTTCCTTAGAGTTAATTCAAGTTCTGATATCACACCCTCGTCGCAGTAAAACGGCTACCGTGAGCATCATTTAACACTGTATGAAAGCGGCAGGTGAGGTGGATTGTGTTCCTTTCACTGCAGTTCTTTACCCCTTTGACTTTTCAACATGCAAACTTTCAACGTGCAAACCAGAGTGAAGGCACAAACCTTCTGCATGCCTGAACAAGCACAGCAACAGAAATTTCTGGAAAGACGACAAGAGAATTAGGACTTTTTCTTTTGCAATCCATACATTTCCCCTAAATGCTAGCTAGCTGTTTTGCTAGAGACTGTAGTACTCCAAAAAAGCCCGTTTAAGTTGCTTCTATGCCATTTCTTTTGTTTTGTTCAGCAGTAAACACTAGTTTACACACAGTCCCAGCATTGTTGGATCAGACCTTGTAATCTGTCGTAGTGAACCAATTCTCCTTCAGACGTGTAGTACACCGGGCTTCAGCAGTCTGTGTAACAACAAGTGATGGTGGATTTGAGATTTCTGTGGGAGAAAGAAAGAGAGAGAGAGCGAAAACGCGTATGAGAATGCAGACAATGAGGCGAAAGAGAAATGTGTCTGTCTTGGTCGTATCTCTCCGGTCTCCAGCAGGGTAGCTGATTTGGTTTATGAAGTATGTTAATAATCAAATGATCGACAAATAACAGATGTATTAGTTCATGCGGCTTGAAATGTCAAGGAGGCTAAAATCGGAAATCTAATACTGAAAGCCTGTTATATTGTATTATATTACATGACAAACCCTCCAGTCCAAATTATATAGGCCTCCTGCAGTGAATAATCTTAACATGAAACTGTGCTGGGGTTTTGTAATTAAACTGTGTAAAACAATGGATGCTTCAGTGGAGGTGCTGACAGTTGTGCTTTTCTCTTTGGGGGCTTTTCTCTCAGAAAGTCCTGAGAGGATTAAAAAAAGATGAAAAATGTTTTTTTTCCCGTGATGCAAATGGAGAGTAACGTATGAATATTTAACTAATGAAATTACTCACTCACCAGCTGATGAGAAAGAAAGCCAGAGAGATCCTGGAGTGAGAACCGTGTCAGATCCAATGTGACATTTTCACTTTTAACAAATGACCTTCAGAGTAACCGGATTACAGCGCAGCCAGGTGAATTGTGGGTCTGTGGTGGCACAATGCGAAGGCACAATGAAAGAGCTCAACTTGTCTGGCCATGTGTGTATGTCTTCTTACTTCCCAGACTAGGGTTGGCTTAACACTAACCCGCACAAGAATAGCATATATTCATATGATACAATGTCAAGAGAAACCGCGTGTTCATTTGATATGCAGTGACTTTTTTTTCTAAAACTTGGGCGTTGATTTGAAAAGCTAAAAATCCAAATGTGAAGTGAACATTAGAGGAATAGTTCAACCCCCAAAACAACAACAACTGTGATTTACTTAAACCTTTATGCGGTCTATTTTATTTTTGTGGAACACAAAAGGATACATTTCGAAAAAATTCACACTTCTCCTTACCATACATCCACAGTTCATAGCAACCATGTCTGTTAAAACTCCAAAAATGACCCCAGAAACACCATTAAAGAACCAGATCAGTCCAATTAATGAATGGTTTTTGATTAACCGGTTGATCCAGTTCACAAATCACACTACACATTTCATTCACAAAATTTGACTGATCTGGTTCTTGAGTTAAACTCAATACAGCCGGAGTGGTTCTCAAGTTAACAGTTCAAGAACTGTTCAGACAAAGTGTTTTTTTTTTTTGTCTTTTTTTGGAGCTCAACTGGTCACTATTAACTGTCATTAAATAACTTGTACACAAAAACTATTCAAAATATAACATTGTTTGTCCCATAAAAAAGGCTGTTTGTAATGACATGACATTGAAAATAACATGTTTTTTGGTGAACTATCCTTTTAAAGGAATCAGTAAAGTCTGTTTAATCTTGAAAGTAAAAAGCATTTTTTGGTGTCAGAAGTGTCATTGCAGTTACAGATGAGTTAGCTTTTTAAGTGAGAGGAAGGAAGGAAGGAAGGAAGACCATCGGCTTCAGAATGAGACAGAGCTTTAGTGTGAGAGTGTGAGAGTATCAGTTTTGCTTAAAACCACATTCAGGAGTTCCTGCAACTGGCAGGTTGTTTCTAGTAGCGTGGCGGCAGAGGCCTTTAAACAACATAGTATGCTAATTTTAGCTAATCATTGTAAAGCCGCTGCAAGGGCTACTGAATTAAACATGATATAAGCCACATATTCAGTGCCTATATCTATTTTAATATTGCATTCTCATCTCCAACTGTTTTTATGACAGTTTTGTTAAGAATCTACATCCCGCTGCTCAGTTTCAGCAACTCAGTTTAGGGATTTAAGCATTCGTTCTTATTTACGTGAGCTGTGTGTGTGTGTGTGTGTGTGTGTGTGTGTGTGTGCACGCTGGATCAGTTTTATAAGAAAGCTTACGTCAAAGGTGTGTAACAGTTTGTACGAACTGCACATTGTTGCTGTATGTGGCTCTGTTGATGTTGTTGTTGACACCCTGCCGATATTTGTCTCAGAGAAATTCTGGTATGAAAAGATGAATGTACATAATTGTAATAAATTTGATTTAACACAAATGTCCTTGTTTATTTTCTGTTGATTTTTTATTTGATCAGGAATAAATTTAACTTTGGTTGCATGGTTTTATTGTAACAAAAATGTGTCCAGATATAAGAAAGGAGGCATAGTATTAATCAATTATTCATTGATGTAAATTATTCATATATATAATACATGCATTTATTTTCTGTTCCAAAATAGGCAAAAAATTCAATTATGCAGTTCAGTTTACACACGTACAAATAATTATTAAATGTAAATTATTTACTTTTTTTTTTAATAATTTGCACATTACATGTGATGGTCACCAGCCTAAAAGAAAATGTGGGTAAAGTCTGCATAGCTATGTATTGGATCTTACTCTAAATTTCACATTAGATCAGCATTCTTCTTGGCATTTTCAGTGGACTCTATTAAGTGAATTTCAGTCGATAAACCTTGATCCTAAAGCAGCACTGTTTAAAAAATGTAAAAAAGGCCCCATTCCACTGTAGTAAGCTTTACAAATATTCCAGTGCATTATCAAGTTTATGAATTTAATTTGTCTGTCAAGGTCTAAATGATCAATAGCCTTGCACATATTGATGTGGTGTATAAACTTCTCAAAGGTTCGATACCGCATCCCTTTGTAATCCATTAACCTCTCCCCGGAGTTCAGGCCAGGCTCAGATTTATAGGGGCTGCTGTAATAAATGCACTTGTACATCATTTAGTGTCTTATGGGACAAGCAGTGCGATCCTGCCCAGAAAGCCTCTTCCATTCCAAACTCCAACTCTTTGGAGTGGTACTGTAGGTGAGGCTCACCGGTCATTTTGGCCCAACGTGACTCATAGTAACAGGTTAAGATGCTGGAAAGCTGGAGCAGGGAACACAAGGAGGCTGCAGTCTTTATGTCCTTTCAGAGCGATGGAAAGAAAGGTTTTTTTTACAGACACTGAAAGTGTCTGTCGTGCTTTTGCAGACTCGGGAGCTTCAACCTCATCAGTCGGCTTTACTAAACGGAGTGCGCTCAATAGGCTGCTGCTGTATTGATGTGTGCTGAACTCCATTGTTCTCCTGAACTGAGCACTCAGCAGGTTAGAGGGCTGAGTGTCTCCTTGGATCAATGCAAGGGTTGTTAGCCCTTCCTGCCCCAGGAGGTTCACTGAACACAGCCTGCGCTTGCAGCCCGGGGTGCTCATGGAGGAATTGCAATAGGTGACGCCACATCACCTCAAGTCCCAATCTGGATTGTCCTTTGCCATCCGTAGCTTACAGAGCCATTTGGGGGAAAAAACCTGCAGAGATCAAGCAACCACTTCTGTGAAATGTAAAATTATGCATTTCAAAAAAGTGCTTTATGATTATTAGTGAAACTAAATTATTAATAAATTAGTTTTATAATAACACTATATACAGGGGTTTACAACTGAAAATTTATTAGAATTATATAAATTTTAAAGGTGACATATCATGAAAATCTGACTTTTTCAATATTTAAGTGCTATAAACGGGTCCCTGGTGCATCTACCAACCCAGGAAACGTGAAAAAGCCTTTCTCTGCAAGCTTGTGAAAAAAACGAGCGTGTTAGATTTCGCTCCCCCTGTGACATAGAAAGGGGATGTTATTATAATATTACCATCCCTTAATCTGCAAGTTTCCACCCACGGTGCCACCATTGTGTTTTCACAAGCGACAACGGTGTACCAGTTCTAATGCCATGGCGAAAGCAGTGCAGAGCAGTGGATTTATTGATTTATTTACGCTGTTGCCACACAGATCTAATATAAACATGAGATTTCTTTCCCAGCTGTTTACCTTCACAGACATAACCCACTGTTTTTGTAACTTATGTGTTTTTGACATAAACTTGTGTGTATTTGACCGTTTAAGACATGAAAGAGAACTTTGTTTAGTACTCGCATGCCATGTGATAATAATCGCGATTATTCACATCCGAAATAAAAGTTTTTGTTTACATAATATATGTGTGTGTACTTTGTATATTTATTGTGTACATATAAATACACACACATGCATGTATATATTTAAAAAAAAAGTTACATTTATACATGTAAAATATTTATATATAATATCAATTATATGAATATAAATATATACATGGAAATATTTTCAAAATATGTGTGTGTGTATTTATATATACATGATAAATATACACAGTATACAAACTTATATTATGTAAACAAAACTTTTATTTTGGATGTGATTAATCGCGATTAATCGTTTGACAGCACTAATCAGAAGTTTAAACTAATATGGTTTAAAATGCATGATTTCAGCGCAATAGACATGATAATCAAAATCAAACACGTTTTTAGCAGAGTCTGTCTATCTATATACAGTATATATACATGATAAATAAATATATTTGGATTTACTTCTATATATTCAGACTTATAACTATATATTCTGATTTACTTCTATATACTTACAATTTACATTTATATATTCAGAGTTATAACTATATATTCATATATTCAGACTTATAACTATATCCTCCTGAGTCCTGACTACCAGGAAAAAAGTGTTTTGTGAATTTAGTATTTTGTCATGTCATTACATTGTTTAGAGCATAAGAAAATATTTGAAAAATAACATTTTTGAACAATGATATTTTATTAATATGTTATGCCATGTCCTCTGTAGAGGACATCGGGACTTTAAAAAGTCCTGTTTTTAAAAAAATAAAATAAAAAGAAATGAATAGACATGAAAAGGCAAAAACAGTGGGAATGGCATAAACGAGTTTTTCCATTATATACAATGTATCTATAAACTGTATCTAATTAGCATATTCATGTGTTTTTGGGGCATAGAATGACAAAGAATGAACAAATGTGCAATAATGGGAGTAATAATTAGCCAGATTTTGTGTATATAATATCTAATATTTAATATTATTATTGAGTATTATTGAATGTTGATATATAATTTTTTCTCTATTCATTTGTTGTGTCTCCCAAAATGTGGAATAAACATGCTTTAAGTCCTGGTGTCCTCTACAGTCATGGCCAAAAGTTTTGGCAGTGACATAAATTTGTTTTGCAAAGTTTGCTGCTTAAGCTGTTGTGGTGTTCATTCACATTGTTTCTAGATTATTGTGAAGAGTGATCCGATGCATTTTAAATAATTGCTAAAAGCTTAATTGGCCAAAAAATGAACTTTTCACAAAAAAAAACAAATTTCACTGTTTTTTTTATCCTGACACAAAATGACCAACTAACATTAACTAATCATATCAGCGGAAAGTGTGAATGAGTACTAGTCAGGTGAAATCACTAATTAGATTGTAAGAGCAGACTGATTGCCATAAAAGGAGGGAAGAAGCGCTTCCAATCATTGTGTTCTTGTTAGCAATGATTACCTCCAAAGAAACACGTGCAGCCATCATCGCTTTGCATCAAAATGGCCTCACATGCAAGGAAACTGCTACAACGAATATTGCACCTGAAAGAACCATTTACCGGATCATCAAGAACTTCAAGAAGAGAGGTTCGACTGCAGTGAAGAAGTCTTCAGGACGTCCCAGAGTGTCCAGCAAGCACCAGGACCATCTCCTCCTGAGGAGTCAGCTATGAAATCTTGTCACCAGCAGTGCAGAGCTTGTTCAGGAATGGCAGCAGGTTGGTATGAGAGCATCTGCATGCACAGTGAGGCCAAGACTTTTGGACAA
>NW_015560626.1:626011-627264 GCF_001515605.1 Sinocyclocheilus anshuiensis | reverse complement strand
TGTTAACATCCAAATACAGTAGTCATCATTAACTAAGCATTAGCTTCTCATGATTTCATCATGTTTGTGGCCCCTCAACTAAAGTGGTGACTTCATATACCATGAACTTTAAGTGCCTGTATATCCTTCTGACTACCAGGAAAAAAACAGTTTTGTGAATTTAGTATTTTGTCATGTCATTACATTGTTTAGAGCATAAGAAAAAATTTGAAAAATAAACATTTTGAAAAATGATATTTTATTCATATGTTATGCCATGTCCCCCCAAGACATTGGGACTTTAAAAAAAAATAAAAAAAATAAAATAAAAAGAAATGAATAGACATGAAAAGGCAAAAACAGTGGGATTTTGTTTTAATCACAAATCAATTTTCATTTTTTATACCAAACTTTATATAAAGACGATTCTCAACTATGTTATGAAAGATATTTTTTAAAACCATTTTTCTTTATGCAAAATGTGTGTAAAATGGCCATAAACGAGTTTTTCCATTATATACAATGTATCTATAAACTGTATCTAATTAGCATATTCATGTGTTTTTGGGGCATAGAATGACAAACAAATGTCAAATGTGCAATAATGGGAGTAATAATTAGCCAGATTTTGTGTATATAATATCTAATATTATTATTGAGTATTGAGTATTATTGAATGTTGATATATAATTTTTTCTCTATTCATTTGTTGTGTCACCCAAAATGTGGAATAAACATGCTTTAAGTCCTGGTGTCCTCTACAGTGGACTTCACATTGTTTCTAGATTATTGTGTAGAGTGATCAGATGCATTTTAAATAATTGCTAAAAGCTTAATTGGCCAAAAAATGAACTTTTCACAAAAAAAAACAAATTTCACTGTTTTTTTTATCCTGACACAAAATGACCAACTAACATTAACTAATCATATCAGCGGAAAGTGTGAATGAGTACTAGTCAGGTGAAATCACTAATTAGATTGTAAGAGCAGACTGATTGCCATAAAAGGAGGGAAGAAGCGCTTCCAATCATTGTGTTCTTGTTAGCAATGATTACCTCCAAAGAAACACGTGCAGCCATCATCGCTTTGCATCAAAATGGCCTCACATGCAAGAAAATTGCTACAAAGAATATTGCACCTGAAAGAACCATTTACCGGATCATCAAGAACTTCAAGAAGAGAGGTTCGACTGCAGTGAAGAAGTCTTCAGGACGTCCCAGAGTGTCCAGCAAGCACCAGGACCATCTCCTCCTGAGGAGTCAGCTATGAAATCT
>NW_015560626.1:624896-625991 GCF_001515605.1 Sinocyclocheilus anshuiensis | reverse complement strand
AAAAAATAAAAGACTGCAAGTGACGTCGCTAGCGGAAGCGCAAGTGTCTGAGAATGCAAGCCTGAGAATGCATGTCTGAGAGTGCAAGTGCAAGGCTGCAGCTAGACCCTCTTGATCCGTGGCCAGGTAACTCCCTGGATCTCAATCCCATAGAGAACCTGTGGTCAAAATATGACCACATCAAAGGCGAGTGGACAAGCAGAAGCCCACAAATTGTGATCAACTCCGAGAACTAATAAGGCAAGAATAGATCGCCATCAGTCAGGATTTGGCCCAGAAGATAATATCCAGCATTGCAGAGAATTGCAGAGGTTGTGAAGAATAAGGGTCAACACAGTAAATAATGACTCATGTTTCTTTGCCAATAAAAGCCTTTAAAACGCATGATATGCTTATTGTTTTTCAGTATACCATAGAAACGTGGAAAAATAATCTACAAATACTGAAGCAGCGAACTTTGCAAAACACAAAATTTATGTCACTGACAAAACTTTTGGCCATGACTGTACAGTGGACGTATGAAATCGATGTCCTGTTTCATAACACAAGGTCATATTTTGATTTGAAACCCCATAACATTTTCCTGAGATGTTGATTTATGACAAACAATTAGAAAATTAGACAGATTTAAACGATAATTACAAAATATATTTTCATAAGGGTGTTACACTTGATCACTAAATTAATGTCAGCCATTTTTAAAGACCAAGGAGAGGGAGTGGTCATGGTGAAACATCCAATCATTTAGGATCTCTGAAAAGCCCTGAATGTGCTCTGTACAGGACATCCAGACTTAAAACTGTGACATGTACTGACTCACTAAATCACTAAAATATAATGTCCTCTACAGAGGACAAAACTCCATAGCTGGTAGTCAGGAGAATATATTCAGATTTGCATCTATATATTCACAATTTATATATTCAGACTTATAACTATATACAGTGGTGTGAAAAATTGTCCTGATTTCTTATTTTTTTGCATGTTTGTCACACTTAAAGGTTTCAGATCATCAAACAAATTTAAATATTAGTCAAAGATAACACAAGTAAACACAACATGCAGTTTTTAAATGAAGGTTTTTATTATTAAGGG
>NW_015560626.1:623506-623904 GCF_001515605.1 Sinocyclocheilus anshuiensis | reverse complement strand
AAATTAATATCAGACATTTTTTAAGACCAAGTAGAGGGAGTGGTCATGGTGAAACATCCAAACATTTAGTATCTCTGAAAAGCCCTGAATGTGCTCTGTACAGGACATCCAGACTTAAAACTGTGACATGTACTGACTCACTAAATCACTAAAATATAATGTCCTCTACAGAGGACAAAA
Source organism: Sinocyclocheilus anshuiensis (assembly GCF_001515605.1). Lineage (NCBI taxonomy): Eukaryota > Metazoa > Chordata > Actinopteri > Cypriniformes > Cyprinidae > Sinocyclocheilus > Sinocyclocheilus anshuiensis. The sequence continues at coordinate 623,724 of NW_015560626.1, read as the reverse complement.
CTCCATAGCTGGTAGTCAGGAGAATATATTCAGATTTGCATCTATATATTCACAATTTATATATTCAGACTTATAACTATATACAGTGGTGTGAAAAATTGTCCTGATTTCTTATTTTTTTGCATGTTTGTCACACTTAAAGGTTTCAGATCATCAAACAAATTTAAATATTAGTAAAAGATAACACAAGTGAACACAACATGCAGTTTTTAAATGAA